>NW_008575745.1:0-1148 GCF_000257125.1 Entamoeba nuttalli P19
TTTTTTTTTTGTTAATTTATTTATTTATTTTTAATTTTTAATTTTTTATTTGACTTTCTTTAATGACGCTAAATATGTTTCTTTTGTAATAATTCCTTTCCTAAACCACTTGTCAAAGAATAATTGGTCAACATCTTTGTCTAATTCAAACCCAACAATCTTTTTAATATTTCTATCATTCAAACAAAAGTTAGTCGTCAGATTATTTTCTAAGTCTTCAATGTTTATTACTTTTTTTCCAAATAATGTTATTGCAATATCAACTGATTCATGAATAATATTTAATTCTTGTTGTATAAAATAAATTGCTGTTTCTTTTGGAATTAATTGTCTATTACAATTTTGTGCTATCTTTTTAATTCTCCAATTATTTTCACATTCTTCATCTTCTGCAAGAATTGTTCCTTTAATATTATGAAGTAAATTATATTTAATTTTTGTAATTCCTTCTGTTTCTATTTTCTTTTCTTTTCTTGTTGATTTGTCTATTGGTTCTTCTTCTTTCTTTTTATCATCAACTTCCTTAACTTTTTTGATATTTTCTCGACTATTTCTTTTCTGTTTTTCTAACCATTTATACACTTCTTCTTTAGTCATCTCATTGTCTTTTATACTTTTTAACTTTCTTTCAAACTTCTCTTCAAAGTGTCTTTCTTTATATGCAATAAATTGTTTTGGTTCAATGTTTTGTTCTAAACACTTTTTTTTAAATCTCTCAAGCGATCCTCCTGTTTCAATTTCCTTTAGCTCGTTAATTAATTCTTGACTGATATTCTTAAATTTTTTATTAACTTTGTTTTCAATGCTTTTGACTGTGGTTATTGTGTTTTTTTTTCCAAAAACTATTTTGTTCCTGTCTGTTACAATTAAACAAACACTTTTTCCTGTATATTCTTCAATTATGTCAATCCCTAACACATTAGTATTCTCATACATTCTTACATGTCCATATACTAAATATTTTTTTGTCAATACACTCATTGTAGACTTCAACTGACTACGTAATTCTTCTTCTATATAGTCAAAATAGTCAATGAACTGATCAATGGCATTTTCTCCCATTTTCTGCTGTTTATCTTTTTTAGTCTTTCTTTTTTGAAATAATCTTAAAATATAAACATCATTTCTCTTTCTTTTTTTAATTTTCT
>NW_008575746.1:0-398 GCF_000257125.1 Entamoeba nuttalli P19
AATTGGCAATGGTTTTCTCCAGATTTGTTGAAGTTGGTCGTGTTGTTTTAATGAAGACTGGACCTTTCGCCAGTAAACTTGCCGTTATTGTTGAAATTCTTGACCACAATAGAGTTCTTGTTGACGGTCCACAAGCTATCACTGGAGTTCCAAGACAAGTTGTCAATTTGAACACTATTTCCCTTACCTCATTTGTTGTTAACAAAGTTACTAGAGGTATGACCCACAAGAAACTTTGCCTCAGATTCACTCAAGACGCTATTATTAAAAGATTCAATAAAACTGCTACTGGTAAAGCAATTGAAAAGAGAATTCTCAGAGAAAAGATGACTGATTTTGACAAATTCCAAGTCAGTATTATTAACAGAAAGATTAATGCTGCTGCTAAAATTGCTGTC
>NW_008575747.1:0-3488 GCF_000257125.1 Entamoeba nuttalli P19
CAAATACGATGATTATGAAATAGTCTTTATAAATTTCAAATTTTTTTGTTTTACTTCATAGTATTAGAAAGAAATAAAAAAAGTATTAATTTTTTACGAAAATAAATATCAATTAATTCAAAAAAAATAAACAACGCTAGTTTCTAAACCTGCCTTCAAAATAAAAAAATGAAATAATCTTTAAATTCTAATAAATAACAATATGTTAGTTAATAGCAAGTTATGGACAGAATTTACGAATAGTGTTAATATTATGGCAGAATCAAAAACTAAAAGAAGTTTTGAGTTATTAATAAATGTCCTTTCTGACGCGTTGACTATTAAAAATTTAGTTCAATACTCTGGAATTGGGAATTCATTTGCAGCTATTGACTTTATGGAAAAACACGTATTATCTGAAAAGGCAGAAACAGAACTAGTAAATGCATTTGAAATTACCCCTGAATTATTAGATCAATCCAAAAAATTAGGACAAATAGTATCAAATGATGATACAACAAATGTTAATAAAATTATTGCTATGTCAGATGAAAAATTTGAATTCATTGTAGATTATTTTAGAGGAGATCCAATTTATGAATTTGTATTAACAGCATTCAATGAAGGAAAGTTAAGTGTTAAAAAATCAAATTTGTTAAAACGAAAGCTTCATCTTGCCAAAGACCAAAGTGATGTTGTTTTAGGATGTGGATATAATTTAACAAGAACACAAACGACAGAACTTGTAAATAGAATGTTAAAAACATCAGAAAAAAGATTAAGTGAAAAGATTATTGTTGTACGAAAAGAAAGAGAACGAGTTACTGCGTTTTTAGAGAAAGAACAAATTGATAAAATTGAAGAATGGACAAACCTAAAAGTTGGGACTATTATTTTTGATTCAAATGTAGATGATTGGAGTAAAGGAAGTTCTTTATTTGGTCAAAGAGTGTTAAATAGAAAAAATTTAGTGTTTGTAATCAAAGACACAAAAAATAATGTTTTTGGAGGGTATGTAAATTGTTTAATAGACCGTGCTTGTTTAACTGATGACACTGAATCATTTGTCTTTTCATTACAGTCTAATGGTCGTATTAAAAGTATGATGAAATTCCCAATTAAAAGTGAAAGAAAAAGAGATGCTTTTCGTCTTGGAGGAGATGATTGGGATTGGCTTTTTTGGATGGGATTTAGAGATATTTTTATATGGAAAAAAGGAAGTGAATATGAGAACTTTTGTGAACAACAATCATTTGAATATTACGGTATTACTAAGGCATTATGTGGAAATAGCAATTTCTTAGTTTCTAGAATTATTGTTATTCAGATGATTTAATAAATTTTGTTTTATATAACATTAATTTATAATTATTTTGATTATTTTTTGAGATACAAAACTTTTTTATACGTTACTAAAATCAGATTTCTCATTTTGAAATAGACAGAAAATACTTTTCGCAGTAAAAGAGAATAATTACCTAATAAAGAAGGTAAAAACCATCTAACAGAATTTATTTATAAGATAACCTAATCTAAAAAAAGAATCATCGATGGTTAAACATCCCACAAGAAAAAAGAGAAAGAAAGTTCTTTGGATTAATATCCTTAAAAAGAGCTAAAAATAGGACAGTGACTTTTCAATGTCCTTTTTTGATGTGTGATGAAATCCCGAAGACGTGGGGGAGAAAAAAGAATTACAGATTCAAAAAATAAAGAAAAGAAAAGTACAGAAAAGTTCGTTTATTTTTATTTGTTTGTCTCTTTTGCTGCCATTTTTCAGTGATTGGTATATAAAAACCCTTATAAGACAAACTTATAAAACAATAAAGAATGACTACACCAATTAGAATTGATTCAGATGCAATTAAACAACTCCATGGAACTGTTTATGTTCAACAAGAAGAAAAGACACAAGAATTTGTAGATGCTATGGAAAAAGGAGATGGTAAGTCTATTATTTGGGAAATTCTTAAACAATTACGTCCAGGTATGTCTTTAGAAAGAATTACAATGCCAACACATGTAATGGAACCTCGTTCTTTATTGGAAAAATTAACTGATTATTTTACTCATCTTGACTTAGTTAATGCTGCTGCAAATGCTCCTACTGCAGAAGAGAGAATGGTTAAATTGGTTCAATTCTTTTTGTCAGGATTTTATATTACACCAAAAGCTTGTAAGAAACCATATAATCCATTATTAGGTGAGTTTTATAGAACATCTTGGTCACATGCAGATGGAAGTAAAACGTTCTTTATTGCAGAACAAACATCACATCATCCACCTGTTTCATCTATTTATGCCTGCAATAGACAAGCTGGATGGGTAGGGACTGGAAGTCTTGATTTTGTCACCACCTTTAATGGATTATCAGCATCTGCTGGTATTCAAGGATTAATTAAAGCAAAGTTTACTAAATTTGATGAAGACTATGAATGGAATTTCCCTATGGCATTAGTCACTGGTATTTATATTCCACCATTAACTATGGAAATTGGTGGAGTATTAAACTTTGTTTGTAAACAATCTGGATATAAAGCTAAAGTAGAATTTAAAACAATGTCAATGTTTAGTAGTTCAAATTATAGGCAAATTAATGGAATAATTAGTGACCCAGAAGGAAAACCAATTTATGAAATTAATGGCAGATATGATGAAGAATTATTCATTACTGACAAAAGAACAAAAGAGAAAAAGTCTTTCTTTAAAGTAGAAGAATTAAAGAAAACAAAAGAACAGAGATTAGTAAGAGAATTTGACAAATTACATCCATTTGAATCAGAAAAATTGTTTAAAAGAGTATCTGATGCTATTATTAAAAACGATCAGAATCTTGCTATGGAAGAAAAGTTTGTTCTTGAAGAAGCTCAAAGAACACAAAGAAAATTAAATGATGAAAAGAAAGTTGAACAAGAAAGAAGATTGTTTGATAAACAAGGCTCTGATCATGACTGGAAATACAAATGGGAAAATTGGAATAAGTATGACCCAGAAACTGAAGGAGAAGAACTTGAGATTGGAGGTAAAATTGTTACTTTAAAGAAAAATGAGGTATTAAATGAAGAAAGAATTAAAGAAATTTTAAGTGATGTTCCTTATCCTGATTGGAAAGAAGGGGAAGAACCACCTCATATGTTGGAAAGTTTTAAATTCTTATTAGATAGATATAAAAAAGTAGAAGATAATAAGGATAAAGAAGAAGAAAACAAAGAAGAAGAAAACAAAGAAACAGAAGAGAAAAAAGAGGAGACACCAACTAATGAAAATGATTCTCTTTGTCCTAAAGCTGTAGTTGCAAAAGCTTAAATTATATAATTTTACTATTAATCATTATGTAGCTATAAAAAATAATATTAAACAAATGAAAGTTTAATTGAATTTCTTTTATTAATTAATTATATTTATTATATTATTTTAGAAGAGAAAAAAAATAAAGTTAATTTTCTTTTCTTTTTTGTAAGAGTAAAGAAATATTATTATTTAAATTTCTCCTTCTAATCCAATCATTT
>NW_008575748.1:0-1322 GCF_000257125.1 Entamoeba nuttalli P19
AAAAAAACAGAAAATGGTTATTAATTATATAAATACGTTCAAATAAAATATTAAACATTATGCTATTACTTAAAACTATTAACATTACAAATTAATCCATTACTTAATTAAATAATTTACTTAATGATTGATTGTATAAACTACTTATAATAACTCTTTTAATTGTACAAATGTTAATTGTTTTATTTTATAAGTATGTAATTTCTTTATTATCAAAGAATTGAATTTAAACTTTCAGGTTAAATGTATTCTATTAGACAATTTGAGTCATAAACAGTATAAATAATTATTTATATGTTATTTTTTATTTTAAAAAACAAGAATGAATTAGAATGAAATTCAATTCCATTCAATGGCATACATCTTCTTAACTTCAAACTTCGATGGATCATGTGTTCCTACTAAATAATCATCTCCTAATGAATCTTCAATTTCATATTCTTGACTAATGCCTGGAAGAACAAATGATCCTTTTGTTTTAATACAAAAAGCCCTTGAAACATAAAACACATCATCCATGGAACAATGAATCATTAAACTAGCATCACTTTTCTCAGCTCTTTCTCTTTTAATTATTCGTTTCATATGTTCTCCTTCTTTCTTTAGAATAAAGAACTCTTTATCATTTCTTATGAAACAATATTCTCCTTCATAACTTGGTGTAGGAATTACTACACTACTATATGTTCCAATAATTTGCTCATCACTTGTCTTAATAAATACCATTACATTCTTCTTTCCACAAATTTTATCGTTTAAACCATATGACGTTAATCCATCAACACTAGAATCATAAATCGTATGATATTCTTTCTTTCCAATCCACTCTTTAACTTCTTCAATTTCCTTTCCAATTCCAAAACTTTCTAATGTTTCTCTTGTATTAATTTCAATCTCTCCTTTCACTTCTTGTTTCTCTTGACTTTCTTTTTCTTTTGCTTCAAGTGTTTTCATCTCAATAATTGGGTCTTTTCTTACTCTTTCTTTTGGAATTTCATTGATAATACTCTGAACTGCTTCATTGCTTTAGTCTACCCGACTCTTCAAGAAATTAACAGCACCAACTATTTCTTCAAGTTGTTCTCTTTTTGTCTTTTCATTCTCCATCATCTGTAGATTTAACTTTAGAATCATTGAGCTAAGTATCTTGAATAATGAGATAGTCACAAACTCATTATTAGCTCCATTCTCAATAATTTTCATCAAGTTCTGCATGTGAACAATTTCTTCTTCTCGAAATGCTCCATAGTGCTTTCCTCCAATCTCCATTGTCTATTTCCCTTTATTCCTTTTTTTTAAAACCCTTTTATGTTATAAATCCC
>NW_008575749.1:0-682 GCF_000257125.1 Entamoeba nuttalli P19
GGACTTTCTTCTCTTTTTTGTTTTGGTTTTAAAAATGTTAAAAAAAACAATAAAAAAAAAGTTAAATTAATTTTTCATATATTTAAAAGCATTTATTTACTGAATAATTGTTATTCTTCTCTTTGGATTGAAGGATGGCTAACATTATCATTATTTTTTGTTGAAAGTGAGATATATTCAACAAATAACTCTTTCATAACACTCCATGGCTGTTTTAATCCTTTAATCTCTTCATCATCAATTGCGATCAATACCCCAAGAGAGTGTTGGAAGTTTGCAAACCAAACAATGAGATGCCAAATGCCGTGATTAAAGAACTATAAGTGAGAGACATTCTTGAAGAAATAAAAAAAAATTTGAATAATTCAACAAACTAACTGATCCCAAGCAACAAAGATAGTGCCAATAGCATATGAAATTCCTCCTGTAAGTAAGTAAAAAACTAATGAAAGAGGACAGAAATAAAATACTAATGGACCATAAAGAACACATGACCATCCCATAGCCAAATACATAATGACATCTGTTCTTGTTGTTGGTGGAGCAAAGATAGTAAATATGAATCCAATTAAAGCTAATGCCACAACTATGAAAATGGCTAAACAGCCTGTTTTGAAATATCCCTTTGCAAATGTTCTTGTAAAGATAAAACATAAATAGCAACCAGAAATCATGATATAAA
>NW_008575750.1:0-6520 GCF_000257125.1 Entamoeba nuttalli P19
CTATTCTAATTCTTTAATTATTTCATACTTTCATTAATTTGTGCATATTATTTAAACACTCCAATTTGATACTTTGTTTGTTAGTTAATGTTTGATATAATCATTCAACTAATGTGGTGCTGTGTTTATTTCATTTTAGGTTTAGTTTCAATGAGAAGAATTGTTGTATATTTTATTACTAAGTCTAATTTTTAAATAGAAAATGAAATAGACCCAATAAAAGAATGTTAGGTATAAGAAATATCAATAATATAATAACACCACTCATACTTTAATAAACCAACACGTATTTGTATTAAATATGTCAAATGATTTAGATTCTTATTTCTAATAGCATTTAAATCTTCACTATATAGAATATCTCATAATTTATTTTTATAAAACAATAAATAAATGCTTCCTTGTTTATTATAATGTAATTATAATCACAAATCAATTGTCAATGGTTTTTAATAAGTGATGGAGTGTATTTCTTAATTCATTCACTGGTTGTTTAATTTTCATTACTTTCTTCTGTGTTTCTAATTTTCTTTCAACTTTCTTTTGAAGAGGTTGGGTATTTTTATTAATGACGATTCTTCTAAATAGTGGTGGAATAGATTGTGCATCAATCATATGCCTTTGAATAAGTAGTTTGATACAACATTCAGTTTCCTGCCTGACTATCATTGTCTTTGATTTTAATAATTGAATCAACTCATTCACATAAAACTTAGTTATTGGTTCTGAAACAATATATGGAAATACTCTGACAATAATGACCTGTGACTCATTAGTTACTTTATGGTACTTCATGTAATGAAAAATTATTTCCATCCCAATATTCTGTATCAAATGAATAGTCCTATTTAATGATTCTGAATCAATCAAACTAGTGTGTGAAAGAAGAAAAAAAACCAGGTTGATGTCATGGTATTGAATTGCATGTGAATAAACATAGTCAATAAATGTATTTCTTGTGTTATTTATTTCTTCTTTATTTGTTACTTCAATATAAAATTGTTTTATAGTCTTATGAAATAATTCATTTTGTGTAAACAATGGTATGAAGTATTTGAATTGGTTGTAATTTGTCTGAAGAAGTAGAACAAATTGATTGTCCATTGTTTTGTATTTATAAGTCATAAAAACAAAGAAATCAAAATGGAAATTGTTTGGAAGTAGTTTGATTATTGGTTCTATTTGTTTTGTTTCTTTTTCAAACCTTGTTTTAACTAAATTCAATGACAGTGACATTATTTCTCTTCTAGTTGATTTACAAGATAACGAAAGTGAAATAATGTCATCATTCTTCAGGTATTGAATAATATTGAATAAATCAGTGGTAGAAATTATATTCATTAGTTAATATAATAAGAAATTTTCTTTTGGTAATGAGAATTAAAGTTATATCATTTATAGTTTAATGAATAGTATTTTTTATGTAAAATAATTTTATTCTAAAATAATTAATAAAACTTGTCATATCAGTTGTTTGATGAGTATGACAATTGTTCTCTTTATTATTATACAATCACTATTACTCTGTCATAGTATTGTTGTTCTTTATTTTCATTGTATACACTTCTTTACAACTCTTTAGACTATTAAGTTTATAAAATAATCATGAACATACTTCATCTCTTTCTGTTATTATTCTCAGGGTGAAGCTCCTCTTGTTTTGTTTTTGCTCTATTGAAAGTCATCGTTTTCAAACAATAGAATGACTTGAGTTTTATTAATTGTTGCTAGATTATTTATGATTAAAATTGAATTAATACAGATGATAAATAAAGTGCTTTTGTTTCTAACTTCTTTTTATAATAATGGTAAAGCACTGGATATTGAATATAAATAGCAGCTATATTGTTCTCTTGGATTATAAAAGAATCAAAAACATATAATAATACAACAATTAGAATATATTTACTAAAACAAGACTGACAACTTAATCACTAATCAGTATATTAAACCTCTTTGTTTGATTCTTCATTGAAAATAACAGATAGTTGTTATCTTTCATCAAATCAATTACAATTGTATATTCATCATTAAATATTCAATAGATTTTCTCGTTATTATCAACTTATAATCCCATAACATTATAAGAAAAATACATTATAAAAGTCTAATAAAATTATATTGTTCAGTATTAATCAATGAAAAAGAAATGATTTAACTAAACAATACATACAAAATGAGACATTTTCATTGAATTTCATTAAACTACAATTGATTTCATTTATCTAGACTCTTTTTATACCATTTAATATGAACTTATTCTGTTCAAGAGAATAAATCAACTGATAACTTCAATAAATCTGCTTATTTATGTTTAGAATTAGTGCATACCAACTCACCGTTCTTGTTCAATTGATTATCACATATATTAATTTTTCTGTCATAACATATTCGTGTTATGATGGTTGTAGCTCTTAGAACATTAATAACCATTAGTTAAATCCATATAATGATTTAGTCATTAATAAACTTAACATAGTTATCTGTCATCTAGTATGATTTACTATGCTTTGTCATGAATAATGTTCATTTTTGAGTCTAAACAATAAATAACTCTCTTGTTTATTTACTATTAATAAAAAAATCATCTAATATCATTACCAATATACAATAAAATAATTCTTGTCATACGTTAGATGTTTATTGATTAAACCCATTCAAAATAAGTCAACTAATAAACCAATATCATCCACACACAAAAATAATATAAATTATTGTCCATGCTTTAAGTGTTCAAGTGGAACAATATAGTCTAGTTGTTAGCTATTTTGTTCATACAACCACTTCTGTTCTTCATCAAACAAAAAATACTATTCAAGAAATAGCACCTGTAATAACTAAAACAAATGGTACAACCTTTTTTCCCAAAACGAAAAATGTCTTTTGACAATACAAAACATCACCTTTTCATTTTCTTCAAGTCTTGTTTATGTTAATAACACACCTTTTATATCCTGTCTGTCTCTTCCTCATCATAACCAATATAGTTGTCTCTCAGCATGAAGAGACAACAACACTTAAAGAAACTTATAAGGAGAAATAGAAATGAGGAAAAACAGAACAACAAAAAATCCATTTGGGTTTATGGAGTATCAACCAGCATCTCCAATCTCAGTAAGCTCAGTTGAACTCACTGTTGAGCAAATGAACCAAATTGCGTCAGAGTGGGGAGAATACTATCCTAGTGAACTAGAGGAGTTTGAAGAAATGAATAATAGAAAAAGATCAAATCAACAACGTTCAACAATGAACTATCCTGGATTTATTAGTGCATTAGAATTGAAAAAACAAGAAGAAGCTATGAATTCCGAGTATTGTTCTCATAGAAGTTATGAAGAATGACCCAAGTAATTTCTTTCCAAAGCAATTGACAGGTTAGGAAATGATGAAAATCAGATAAAACTCAATTCATTATTTTATGCTATGTATCTCATTTTAGAAGAGAAAATTAAAAACAAGAAAAGTCAAGAACAAAAAATAATAAAAAAGAATTACAAAAAAAATAAAAAGAACTGAAAAAGAATTTCAGAAATTATATTTTATATTATCATAATGACGGCATTTTTGTTTTTACTAATGGTTCTTTTTGTTGCCAATGCATACGAAGTTGATGCTGCAGATGTTGAGTTATTCACTGTTTGTTTTTATTACTTATATAATGAAGCACATTCCTTTTAATACCAAAGTGATATACTGTGAAAAGTCAAAGTATTATTTATGTTGTTTATTTCGTAAAACATAACAAACAACACAATTACATAAAAGAAGGAATTTTGAAAGTCAAAAGGAAAAATATTTATTGGTTTGTAGAGTGACTCACAAGAAGAATATGCTTTAAATGATGTTGCATATGAAAACAATGATGAAGAAAATGATGACGAGTATGAGATTGAAGACAATGAAGAAGAAGAAAATACAGAAGATGACATAGAGGAAGAAGAAGATGATGATGATGAAAATGAAGAAGAAGAAAATGAAGATATTGAAGATATGAATGAATTTGATAATGATGACTATGAAGAATATCAACTTGGTGATAATGAAGAAGATATGTTCCTTGATGATGACCTTGATGCTGAACTTGATGAAGATCTTGAGGCTCTTGAAGGAGAAGAAAGTGATGATGATGAGGAAGAAGAAAATGAAGAAGAGATTGAAGATGTTGATGAAACTGAAGATATAGAATATTCTTTGACTGATGATTATTTAACATATTATGCAAGCCGTTATTATGTTGACCCATTCGCCCAATTCTTTGATGGGTTCTCAGGTACTCTCCCAGGTATGCCATATGCATTCTAATTTCAGCGTTTGTTTAATGCATAAATTGGAACAACTGAAATCAGTTAATATTTATTTCTTTTACTAAGATTTTTATTATAAAATTAAATTAAAAATAAATTAAAAAGTAGTTATTCTAATTTAGTAAATCGTTGTTAATATCCTTCTTTTTTAAAGGAGTGTTGACAAGAAACAATAACATTTTACACAATATTAATAATCTTTTTGAAGTCTCTTATTTTTCTTTCCTATTTTTCTTCTTGCAACATTAGGATTCTTTCTTCCATTCTCAATGACTACAGATTTCTCTGCAAGAGTAGCAACTCCAAACCCATCAGTAATTTTACTATGTTTTTTTGCTGTTCTCTTTGCTGCTTTAATACGTTCATTGTAAACATCTTCAGTTAATATAATTCCTTTATCTTTACCTCCTTTAGGAATAGTAACATTATAAATTCTACCACGTTTACTAAGTGTTCTGTTTGCATTAAAGTTTTCTTTAATTGATCCATTTGCTAATACATAATAGGAAATACGTCTTAAATCATGATATCCACATTTTGGACAGAACATTTTTGTCATATCAAAAATTTGTTCTTGACAAATAAGGCATTTTAACATCCATTTCATTATTTTTCTTATCATTTTTCCTTCAACAGACATCACTCGAATTCCCATTTGCATCATTACATTTTGCATTGTATAATCAGAAGTCATACAAACAACACGTAATGGTTTAATTGATTTTTTTTCAAATGTTGTTTTCTTTGTTAATTGATGATAGTTTGTTGGTGTGATCCATTCTCCAAACCCATCATCTTTCTTTTTATTTTCTTTTTTCTTTCCTTTACTTACACTAATGAACCCATCTTCATCAACTTCAACCTCTTTTTCTTTTTTAATTGGTGCTTTAGTAACAATAAATTCCGTTCTTTGACTATCTTCATTTGGTTCTATTCGAACTTTACCAATATCTTTATCCTCCTCTTCTTTTATTTCTTCTTTATTGTCTTCTTCTTTTATTAATGTCTCTTCTGTGTCTTGTTCTTCATTTTCTTCTATTTCTTCTTCTTCAGATATTTCATTATAATCATTATAATAATTATATCCTTTATCTTCTTCTTCATTTTCTTTATCTGTTTCTGCAAATACATCAATTTTTTCTTTATGCTCTTCTTCTTCGGGATCATAATCATATTGAGTAACAATTTTAGGTCTTGTTTTTGCATTTAACATTTCCCCTAATTTTGGAAATCTTGGGTCTTCTGTTCCTTTAACTTCCTCATTTTTTACAGGAACAGTCCATGTTAATGATTTATGTTCTTCATCATTCTTCTGTATTTCTTTTTCTTCTTTCTTACTAGACTTAGTTTGTTTCATTTCATGAATTTTTTTTAATCGTTCTTGTTCATTCATCACTTTTCTTGAGTCTCCAGGATGTTTTGCAAGTTCAAGAAATGGTAATTTTTCTCTAACATAACGTACAGCAAGTGCAATAACCTTAATATCTTGCAATGATAAGTTTCTATAATCTCCAGTTTCTTTTGAGAATCTAACGGTATAATCAATATCTTCTTGTTTAGGTTCAGATAATTCTAAGTCATATGGTAGGGTTTCTAGTCTGTGTCGTGATACTTCATCCTTTACTTCTTTAATTACATCTTCAACTGTAACAATATGATGTGCAAATCGATTTAGTTTTGCTCCAGTGTCACGAAGAAAGATATTTGTATCAACAATTAAATAATCGTGAAGTAAATCCTCCATCTGTTTTCTTTCATATTTTTTTTTCTTTTTTTTAGGGTTTTAAATTTGTTTTTATTTTTGTTATTTATTACAAAAATATAATAATATGTTTTTTGTTTTTAAAAATTATAATTTATAAAATATCTATTATTACTTTCGAGTATTGTCTATATTTAAATTTGAACTATTGATGTAATTTTACTCAAACTGAGAATTTAAAGTTATACGAAACGATGTTTATTTAAATTCTTTAGTAAATCAATGAAAATATATAAGATCTTCCGAAATAACACAATAAAAAAGATAGGAAAAATAGCAACGAATTTATTAATTGAAGTACAAGAAATACTTCTTCAAAGTTTCAATGAACTTAAAAAGAAATATTCTAATAAAAAATAAAATAAGTATAATAAAATATAATAAATAATCAAAAAATCAAAAGAAAAGTAAAATACGAAAGTTAAAAATAAAAAAACCCCTTTTTAAAAAAAAA
>NW_008575751.1:0-685 GCF_000257125.1 Entamoeba nuttalli P19
AAAAATAGTTCAATTATTCATACTATTTTATGTATTTAAAATACACATTCAATTTACAAATTAACATCTTAACAATACTATAAATACTATAATACTAATGTATTTTGTATTTATTGTTTTTCTGTCATAATGAATTATTGGTATCAGTGAAGTTTAATAAAAGAATTAGATAAATAAAATCATTTAAAGGTATTTTTCATAAGAAATTCAAATAAAGAGAATTAAATATTTTTAAATAGTTATTCATATGTTTAACAATTTTAAATGAGTTTATTTCTGATAGTGAAGTAATAAAAATGAAAGAGTATGTTATTATACATCAAAAATATAGTTTTATGAAATGGAAAATAACAGTTCAATCCATTATTTTTGAAATATCAATAGTACTATTATAGTTGATTAACAACAACGAAAAAAAGCAGATAATAGAAAAAAAGAAGATAAATATATAAAAGAATAAATAGATAATAATAGAAAAAAGAAGAGAAAGAAAGTAGAAGAAGATAAAAAGAAAATAAAGAGTAATAAAAGAAGAAAAGAAGAAATAAAATGATGATTTTTATTTAAGAAAAAAAGAAATAAAATGTGTATTTTTATTTTAAAATGAGAATATTCATGAAAGTGTCAAATTCAATTTTATAGAATAATTATTATTATTTTATTGATGAAAAATATTTTATTCATT
>NW_008575752.1:0-1341 GCF_000257125.1 Entamoeba nuttalli P19
AAAAAACAAATGTCAATGAACAAAACGAAATTTGAATTATGCATTAAAACCATCTAAATGTGGTTCATCATCTTCGACAATTGGTTCAACTTCTTCGTC
Organism: Entamoeba nuttalli P19; assembly: GCF_000257125.1. Taxonomy (NCBI): domain Eukaryota; phylum Evosea; order Mastigamoebida; family Endamoebidae; genus Entamoeba; species Entamoeba nuttalli. The sequence goes on from NW_008575752.1 coordinate 100, forward strand.
ATGTTGATAATTCTCATCATCAGAGTCTTTCTTTTGTTCTTTAGATTTCATGTAATAAGCCAATAAAACTCCAATAATTGCAATGATAATGAAGAACAACAAGAAACAGCAAACAGTAACTATAATTGCTGTGCTTTGTCCAACTTGAGGATAACATTGTCTCATATATGTTGAATAGAAATATCCAACATCACATTCACAATTTACACCAATACAATATTTGGAAGTGTAATTACTAATATCAATAGAAACACCTTTTAATGCACCATTTGTTTGCAACTCTGATTTTCCTCCAAGATAAAGAACTTTGTTATTCATTTGGATTGAATATCCAGCATATCCATATGTAGTGCTTCCAGTAGAATTATAAACTAATGCAAATCTTCCTGAACCGGTAGAAGTTAAGTATTTATCAAAGAAAATTTTTACACCTCCAACACGTTCTTTTGAACCTTCAGAATAACCAAAAAGTCCAATTGCAACAAATGAACCATATGTAGAAATCATTGGAGCGTATAAAGTATTAATTGGAGTTATTGATGATGAATTACCATTGACTTTAACATTTTCAATATAATCAGGTGAACTAAATGAACTACTTGGGGAATTAACTTGAATTCTTCCAACATCAGATAATACGTTATAAACAACATCATGTTGTGACATAACCATTGGGTCATAGTCATAAAGTTGTGTTTTGTTATCTCCAATGCTAAACCATTTATAATATGTTAATACTCCACCAGTAGAAATTGAGTAAAGTTCTACCATTGATGTGTTTTTAACTGCAAGATAATCATAACCAACACTTACATATTTACCACATGCTTTATCATATTCTTTAACTAATTGTAATGTTTCATTATAAACAGTTAAATGTCCATTTTTACATACAACTGCATAAACTTCTCTTTTACCTGCAATAAATTCTCTATCAATAACAGCTAATGGTGAATATTCATCAATACCACTAACAGAAACAGTATTGTCTAATACTGGTGTGGCTTTAGTAATATCAAATATCTCTAAATTTTTATTATTTAAGAAAAATAATTTCTTTGATGATGCAGCAATAGTTGGTCGTGAAACTGCTGATGATGACACACTAATAGAAGTTGTTGAAATTGATGGATGAAGACAATCAATTTTTAGTGCATTTCCACTAGAGCTACTTGCTGTATAATGAAGAACATATGTATATTTATATTCTGACTCTTCATCATGAGTCATTGAATAAACAAC
>NW_008575753.1:0-380 GCF_000257125.1 Entamoeba nuttalli P19
TTTACTTCAAACATTTTCCTTTCAGATTCAACATGGAATTCAAATACTTTTATCATACTATTATTTTTGTGATTATCTCATTCTCATGCTTCTTCTTTAATGCAATAATATCTTTTGTTAGTTTCTTAATGGTTTGTTCTGTATTTGTATTTCCTATATCCATTTCTTCTTTTTCTTTTATCACTTACCTCCACTTTTTAATTCTTATACTTTTTTCTTCTTTTCATTGTTATTTTTCTTTCTTTTCTCTTAATTTCATTGTTTTTACATTAATCCTCTTCTTCTCTTCGTTGACTTTCTTCTCATTACCAAACATATCCTCTTCTCTTCAGTAACTCTATTTTCTCATTATTTTCAATACTCATTATATATTTATTGTA
>NW_008575754.1:0-337 GCF_000257125.1 Entamoeba nuttalli P19
ATAAGTCAAAAAAGTAATTCAAAATAAGAACCTTAGTTTTAATATTATTAACATTATTTAACATATTTCTTTGTTCTTGTGTGATGATAAATTAAATATTGATTCATTATGTTGATTTAAACATAAATATTTTAAGAGAAATCGAGTCTATTGAATAAATCAATAAACACACTTTTACTTGGAATATGATTGTTCTAATAATATCAATTTATTTTTCTCTTTTCTTTGTTTAGATGTTTTTTAGAAATTATTTTTTGTTGAGCATCTCTTATTTTTATATTCTGTTTCATTTAATGAATTTTTCATCTTCTTTTATTAATATCATTTATTTGTTTAT
>NW_008575755.1:0-24562 GCF_000257125.1 Entamoeba nuttalli P19
AAGGTGTTTAGCAACAACTGATGCAACACGTCCAAGAACGTGTCCGTGGCAATCGATTACAGTGACTTTGTTGTTAGTAGACATTTGTACACTGTCTTCAAAGAATTATAAGATGAATACCCTATTTTGTTTTCTTATATTTCAAATTATATTTTATTATAATTTTTATTATTCTTTTCTTTTGTGTTTTTAAGTATTTTAAATGAAATTTATAGGAAAATGTTCCATAAAATAAAACTGAATAAATTGATGAATGAATGTATTTAATTGGAAAACTTTTAAACCCTTTTTTTTCAAAAAAAATAAAACAGCAAAATATGAAGAAATTGATAATTTTAGAAAAGAGGGTTTTCAACTTATTTATTAAATCATAAAATGAGTAAGAAAGGTGGACGTAAGAATAAGAAGGTGACAAAATTAATTATTGGTGAAGAAGAAATTAATAATGTAGATGACCTTTTAACTACTTATGTCGAAGAAAAAAAAGGTGTTAAACCAAAAGAGTCTTCAGATATTTATGTCCCTAATTTTGCTAATCATCAGGAAAGACCACAAAGACAACCACGTGCTGAAGGTGAAAAAAAAGAAGACGACGGATTGTGGACTGTCAGACATGGACATGACTTTAAGAGACGCCCACCTAAAAAAGATAGAGAAGAAGATCGTGAGCCTCAACCCAGTGAAGCTGACACAGCCGATTCATGGAGAAGAAAAGATGGAGAAGCATTTGTTCCTAGAAAAGGAGGTGATGCTACTGAAAGAAACCAAAGAGAATATGGTACAAGAGAACCTAGACAACCAGCTGGACCAAGTGAAGCTGATACAGCTGATTCATGGAGAAGAAAAGATAGTGATGTACCTATTCCTAAAAAAACATATGAAAGAAGGCATGAAAATACAGAGAAACCACATAGAGATTTCGGAGAAAGAAGAAACGATGATAGAGGAAAGAGAACATTTGGACCAAAAGATGGTCAACATCAAAATACAAAGAAAAGTACTCAACATATAAAACAAGGGAAAAAGACTTCAAAGCAATCATCTAAACCTGTTGTTGATGAAGAAGGATGGATGACTCAATAAAATATGAAGAACAACAATTGTTAAGCAAATTTTTAAAGAAATAAAGAATATTTTTAGTTTTCATTTAAATTTATAAATGAAAGTTATACATACAAATCAATTATATTTCATCACATAATTAAATAACTGAAGGATTTGTTGATTTGTTTGATATTCTAAAGGAAGAGTATTTATGAGTTTCTTTTTTAAAGAGGTGTCTATGAGTTGATTATTAAGTAAAGTTTTTATAATTGTAGTAATAATATTTGTCATGTTACGTGCTAAGTTTTGAGATTGTGGGTGAATAGTAATTGTTTTTGGTTTAGAAGGTTTGATTTTGGATGGTTTTGTTATAATTTTTCTTTTGATATTAGAAAAAGAAGGACAAACCACAAGAGATTGATGATGAATAAAAGTGGGTTGATAATTTACTTCTTTTTTTATATGAAGTAGTGATAGATTATTACTGAAATAAGGCAAATCATTAAGTAATGACAATAACTTATGATCATTAAATTCATTTGATTGAATATGAGTATATGGAACTAACATATATTTTGATTGTTGATTATTCCATACTGAATGTTGTAATAAAATTAAATATTTTAATTTTCGTGGATAAACTACTATTACTTTTCCTTTCCTTACAACTCCATCCACAAGAATATTAACATATTGTCCAACTGAATATAATGATTCACCATTAGGTTTAAGAGGTTCTGTTGTTGTTTGAAGTTTTTGTTGTAATTTTTGTGCTTCTTCTTTAATAAATTTTTTTGAAAGAATGGAAGGTAATTTTCTTTTATTACGTTCATTATTTTTAATTTGAGACGCTTCAATAAAAGTAAGCATTTTGTTTGCACCAGGATATTGAGATACTTTGTTTTGTTCAATAATTTTTTTTGTTGAATCGCTAACAAAGAACTCAGCCGTAAGTCTTTTGTTTTTTATTTCTTGATTTAATGAACGATCACTGAACATTAAATTCAAAGCATCTTGCATTTGCTTATGTTAAATATTATTTTTAAATTAATTTTTATTTCAATTTTCTATGAAAGGTTAATGAAATGAAATATTAAAAATTTTCTTTTATTTTATTAAAAAGTTATTATTATGTTATTATTAAATTTGTTTTTTTTTTAACTCATTTTTCATTGAATAAATGAAGTTATTGAAACATTATAGTTTCTCATTCATTATTTTTTTTTTCTTTATGACTAAATTGTGTAAAATTATTTAAAATTATTTTAACTTATTTAATGTTTATGATATTATTTCTTTATAGAAGTTAGTTTTAGATTTTTAATTGTTATTGACATTATAATTAAAATAATACTCAGTCAAAGATAAACTTTAAATACTACAATTCTTATTGCTTATTTTGAATAAAGAAAGTTGATAGAACAAAAATAAACAAGAGTTCAAGAAAAATAAATAAATGTCTTGTTAAATCTAGAAAAATTAAAAGAAATGATAATAAAGGTTATTCTTATTATTGTTTTATTTTTTTCTCATTTGATTAGATTCAATCTTGTTAAGAAGATTTTATCTTATAACATTTAATTTAACACCATGGACACCACCCACAATACATTTTTTTAATATTATCAATATCAGCTGCTTGACTTATAATCTCATTTACTTGTCCTTCTACACTATAATTTTGTCCACCTTCAATTCCCATAAGTTTTTCTTTAGTATTGAACATAATACTTTGACATGACTTCATTTCATTTAATTTTTTGTCTTCTTTATTTTGGTTTTGTTTTTCATCTTTGACTTTAACTTGTTTTAAGTATTTTTCAAAAGCTTCGTCAGTCCATTTTTTAGGTGGAGCAGATAGTACAGCTTGAAGAATTGCTAATACAAAGTCTTTGTTATCTCTTAGAATTCGTAACACATTTTCACAACACCTTTTAAATGGACCATCATATTTTAACACACCCATAGGATCAAGAATTTCTCTTGTTAATCTAAAAGGTACAATTTCGGGAATAGGAAGTTTTTTTCCAAATTCAAAGACAATTCCAAAGTCAATATGAATAACTTCTGCTGTAGCCTCATCAAACATAATATTATTGTTATGTCGATCTCCAATGCCAAAGACATAGCCAATTATTGATGATACAGCTGTACTGTTTATATAATTTAATTTCATATCATATAAATGTTTTGGATCTTTACCATACAATTGGTCAAAAAGATTATGAAATGATGGCGTATAAGATTTAACACATTTATTAAATACATCAAAATAATTATCTAAACAATTATTATTTCTAAAATTTTTATGTGCTTTGTCTAATGCTGACATTGTACTTGAAAATGTTGGTTCTTCAGGATGAATTAAGTCATGTATTTTAGATAATTCATTAAACAAAGGTTTTGTTCCTGTAACAAATTCTAACATTCCACTTTCTTTAGTTAATGGAACCACTTTATATGTTCTAATCCTTAATTGTTTTGTTTGTTGATGTTGTTTAAATAAACGATTACATAAATCAAAAAGTTGTTGCATTACAGCGTCTTGTCGAAGGTCATCTTCACTTTTTAGAAGGAATGAATACTTTTTATTATCACTTCCTAAAAATTCCATTTTCTTTGGAGCTCTAATTCCTCCAACTAAAGAATAAACATTTGATATTCCAGCAATACTTGGACAATTATCTCCTGTCATAGAAGAGCATATTGGAATAGATACTAATGGATATGATTTTTTTGCAAAAGGAACTTTTCCTGAACTAGAGTCACTTTGTAAATAAGCGAAGTGAATTAATAAATGTGATAGTTCATGCATTTGATTTAGTATTGATGAAATACTTTCTTTAGAAGAAAGTTCATCAAGAAGATTTTTTGCACATAAGGGAGGTTGTTTTGGTTTTTGTGGATGGCAGTTAGAGTTATATAACATAAGAATATGCCAAAGTGTTTGTTGTGGATATTTTAAAGCAATTTGATAAATGATTTTATTTAAAATTTTTGATATTTCAGGAACAGAGTTATTCATTTTTGCAATCAATTGGTATGAAACAGAAAGTAATTTAGATAAATCAATAGTGTCAGTATTTCTTAAGAAATAATTTGATATTGTAGTATTAATATTATTATCACTTTTACAATTAAACCATATTGATAATATTCTTAATACTGAATATAAATCATAATTATTAGATAATTTGAGTGTTTGACAATAATTAAGAATAGCGTTTTGATGAAATAATTTAATATTTTCTTCTCTTGATAACTTTTCATTTTTAAATATATTAACTTCGTTGATTAATTTTGCTTTAAAATTATTTTTTGATTTTTGATCAACAAATTTTATTTCTTCTGACTCTACTTTTTTTAATTGTGATTTTTTAAGTTCAATTAATTGTTCTCGGTCATGTACAATATTACTTTTATTATATTCTTCTATTTCTTGTGCTTGAAGGTCATAATATTGAGCAACTCTAAAATGAATTTTTGATAATGTTTCTTTTTTAACATTATTGTTATTACCACTTTCTTTAATAACTGCTTCAATTCGTTGAATTAGTTCAGTCATTTCTTCTCGTTTATCAAAATGAATTTGTGATTTAAATTTAATACTTAATAATACAGTTTGTGGTTCATTTGAATTTTTTAATGCAAGTAATGCTGTATCATGATATTCTTGTTGATATTTAATTTTTGCATATTCTCTCCACCATTTTTCATCTTTTTCATAAGTAGAACATAATAGAGCAAGATATGCTTCATTTGAATAACCCCATTTTCTTGCATATTTGCTTTGTGTTAATGATTTATCAGGAATATTACAAACTTTACTTACTTCAAATAATTTTTTTATTAATTGATAATCAACACCACATTCTTTGATCCAATCAACACTTTCTTCTTTTACTTTATCACAATTTCTTCTTTTAACAATATCAACAATTAAACAATCAACAATTGAAGAACTTAGTTGTTCTTTAGAATCTTCTTCAATAAGTCCATGTTTTAGTGAATCAAATGCTTTTTTGGAAAATAAATTTAATGCATCTTTTTCATTAAATTTAAGAGCTTTCCAAAGATTAAAGTCTTTATTTTCATTTAAAGAAGTATTATAACTAACAATACTTCCCCAATCACTCATTGTTCTCCATGCAATAGAATAGTCTAAATCAGTTACTTCTGTTTGTGAATTAAAATTAGTTAATACTTCTGCACAATGATATAGTCCATTATTTCTTAATTCAGTTTCAATACCCTTTCTTTCTGCTTCTGCAAGTAAGAGTCTTCCAAATCCATCTTCTAAATTAACATCAATTTTTCTACCAATAATTTGTTTAATAGATTTGAAATCATTAATACTTTCTAATGGTTGTTCTATTAAATTTAAATTAGTTATTTCTTGTGGACGTTCTACATATATTTTATATTTACCATTATAAGACGTTATAAACCTTAAATTTTCTGAGAATTTAATTCCACTAAATGAATAGTTCCAACGTAATGAATCTTGAATTAATTGAGAAAGATCAAATAATTGATATAATTTTGATGTTAACGTATAATATCTTGAAATAAATGGTAATAATACCTTTCTTTTTTCTTCATGTGACATTTGAGTTAAAATAAAATCAACTAATTGGTCAGTCGGATTTTTTGTAATTTCATAAATACATGCATTAATAACAAGTTTAGAAGAGAAATTATCTTTACAACATATTTGTTTAATGGTATTTTTAATTTTTTCATTTCTATCATACATTAAATCAATAAGTTGTATACTTAAATCATTAATTATATCTTGTGGATGTAAAGAATCAAATTTTATTACGTCAAATGAATTGCTTTGAATTATAGCATCTATAACTCCATTAAATTTATTTGATATTTGTTGATAATATTGTGTTTGTGTTTTTAATAAGTATATAAATTGAATTATTTCAATGCTTGGTTGTAATGTAAGTAAAAGATATGTAGCTCTTTTATATAAAATTAGTTCTATTGTTTCATTAAATGTAGTAAGTATTTTAAAATCCCACATTCTTTTAAATGATGTATTAAATAAAGATTCTGAATCATTAATTTCATGAAGAACATATAATAAATTTGTTTTCATTTCAGAATTACATAATTCTCTATATTCTTGTGATAATAATAATGCTGATTTAATAAATACATATGGATTATTAGTTATTAAAGAACGAATAAACACAGGATAAGGGATAGCATTCTCATAATTTTCTTCTTGAATATCAACTAATTCTTTTTCAATTTCATTTTGAAATACACTAATTAAACATCCATTTAATTGTTCAGTAAATATTCTTGAAGATGGTTGAACATAATTAATTAATGAAGAAAAAATAAGTTTAACGAAAAGTGGTTGAAGATGATTTCTTTTTGAATTAATAAATTGAATGACTAAACCAAATATTGTTTCATCCTTAATAAATTCTTGTAATTTCAATAAATTACCAACAAACAAGGAAATAGTAATCATTAAATCAGGTTTAATAGGATTAGTTGATTTAGAATAATTAATCACGTCATTACAATATTTATAAAAAAATTGAACAATTTCTTTATAATTAGAATTAATTTTAGTTGAAAAAATAAGATGTATTAATGATAATGGAGATAATTGTTTTGGTCTCTGTTCTATTAAAGAATCAAAACAATTTGATCCAATATAGAGTCTCATTATTTTACCATAATGATTATTAATATAATTTTGTAATACTTTTTTATCAATAATATCAATATCTTCTTTATTTAAATATTGGTCTATAACTATTTCAATATCACGACTAATTAATTGTTTAATTGATGAGTAATTCATTAATGGTAATAATTGATTAGCAGCTTTTGAATTTTGTATTATCAAGGGAATTATTGACTTCTTATATTTTTTTAAGAAATCAGCAAATACATCAACCATATAAACAAATGGAAAATTTGATAACATTGAATATTTTTCAAACCATTTTTTGAAGAATTTTGCTGAAGGTGAGAAATCTATTAATGTGTCTTGAATTAAAAAATTATAAATCCTAAGGTCTTTATCTATTAATAATTCAAATGCTTTCATTAAACAGTCTATACTCTTTTGTTCATTTGTACATTGAGAACATTTATAATAAAAAAGGAACGATGATATTGTTTTTAGTGCACAGTCACTAGATTCATTTTGATTTAATAACTCATCAACTAATTTGTTTAAATTAACTCTAAGATCTTTTGGATTAGTTTCAGCTTTAATACTATCAAAATGAAGGTTGTAAAGGATAAGTTGTTCATTTGAACTATTCATAAAGAGTTTTCTACTATTAATGAGTGGTAAACAATTGTCTGATAATTCTTGTTCAATTTGATTTTTAACTTCTTCATTTTGAGTATATTTAAAACAAGAAAAAAGACTATCTAATGAAGACTCGTTAAAAAAGAATGTCCAGTCATTATATAGTGCTTGTAAATAATCTTCCATCAAAGGATGTGAATTAAGAACTTCAACAAATTTTTCAACTGTTTTAATGTTTCTATTAATATGCAATAATACTTTACAAATAAAATTCATTGGAAAAGAATAATTACATTGATTTAATTCTTTTATAATATTAAGTAGTGACAATGAAACTTCAGAATTATAATTCTTTAATGAATCAACAATTTCTTTGTAACATTTCTTTGGAAATACTGTTGTTGATTCAAGTAGAGCAGAATCTAATTTTGAAATAATTTTATCATGAAAGAAGCAGTGTGTTATTGAATTTCTTAGTAATTGTTCAATTACTTTGAGTAATTGTAGTGGCACTTCTTTTCCCTCTTTAATTTGAGAAGTTATATATTCAACAGCATATTCACTTCCTATGCCTTGAGTAAGAATATTTTGACAATCATTTTGATAATAAATGTCAGGACAAATATTCCATAATGAAGAAATTTTATTAATAAATAGTTTGTGTTCTTCTGATGGTTTATCTCTTAATGAATATACCAGTTGTTTTAATAATTGATAATAGCATATTGATAATTTACATTCATTAATTGTTGTTGGAATTTTTTGTTTTTTGATACAAATAAGAAATTCATTAAATAAAGTTAAACGAAGAGTTTGTGATATAACAACAACAGTACTAATATCAGGGACTATTTCTTTTTTTATGATTGGTGGAATAGTAGTAGTATCAAAGTCATAGAAAAACTGATGTTCAAATAAATCAATAAATTCATCTTTATCAAAAGATGGATTAAAAAATGAAATGATTGTATCTTTAGTAAAAGGTATCCCAAAAAATAACCATTGAATAATGTTAAATGAAAATGGCAGTAAAACAATTTCATCAAAATGTTCAACAATCCAATTAAGTTGTTTTTGTTCTTTAATTCTTCCTTGATAAATTAAAGGAATTAAAGAAGTAGAAAAAGATAGATCACAAGGTAATGATAAATTATTATCAAAAAGTATATGAAAAGCAACTAATTTTTGGAGAATAAATGATGATTTAGAATTAGTTGCTTTAAAAAATTCATTAGATAACGGTTGTAATTCCATTTTATTATATATTAATAATAATGAAGCAGAATATAATAATTCACATTGAATAGAACTAAACCGTAATTCCTTATTTGTACAATTTTGAACAGAAATAAAGAGTTGTTTTACAAGTTCAATACTTTCACTATCAACTTTGTTATATTCAATTAAACCTTTAACTGCTTCATTCATTATAAAACAACAATTAAACAATTGATAAGAATGTGTTTGAGCTCCAAAATATTTTAATAATTCTCCAAGTAAAAACAATCCATTTTCAGGTTGTTTTACACCAATTTTTTTTTCTTCTTTAAATGAATAGTTAATCATTTTACTAAACAATTTAGCAGTAAGATTCAATACTTCTTTTGGACCATTAAACATACTATTATTTAAAGTTTGTTGTTGGTCATTAAAAAGATTGATAGTAATGTGAGTATCTTGTAGTTGGTTTAATACAATTCCATTAAATACTTTAATTAATACATCTTTTGCAATTTTTTCTTCAAGTAAATTAAAAGAAAGAAGAATGTTATAATATTCAAGTAAAACAGTTTTAGAAGAAAAGAATAATCTATAATTTGGGGTGATAATAGATTGAACCAAATCATTATTTAAAAGAATGAAAAGAGAAGGATTAATATGACTATAATATATATTAATATAATTCACTAAATTTAAGAATAAAATACTATTACTTTCATCATTATTTTCAACAAAAAAATTTAAATAAATTTTAACTCTTTCACAAAGAGGAATAATGAAGCCATAAATATATGTGAAATGAGTTAGTCCAATAACCATGGAAAATAAAGCAATTGAAAATGAACATTTAGACTCTTTATCAAAGTCATCAATAACTTGATTTAACATTTCATCAAAAAGTATTTTAATATGACAATTAATATTTTCATCATTTTGATTTAATGCAAAATCAATATACATTGAATTACCAAAAATATTAGAAATTAAATCATATTCAGCAATTCTACAATTTTGTGTCATTAAATCCTTTTGATTAATTTCATTAATTATTGGAAGAATACTTTGAAATAAAAAATTGTGAGTATCTATTTGATTTGTTGATTGATCTGAAGAAATGTTTCTTAAAAGAAAAACACTTTGATTATATCGTTTTGTTGTTGGAGAAAAGAAGCAGTTTAATGTTTCATATTTCTCTTTTTTAGAATATCCTTTTGAATTAATAAATGCATCAAATAAATCACTCCATGTCACTCCTTTTTCTTCTTCATTTGCTGATGAAATAGAATTAACATTTAATGCCCATCTATTATTTGGTTCTGTCATTAATTCTTTAAATGCATTTTTATCTTCTTTCATCTTTTTTTGTTTACTTCGATAATTTTTTACAGTAACTCCGATATTTGTAGTTAATTGATACCTTAACTGTTCTACTTCTGCGCTAAAGTGATATGGAAAAATAAATTGATTAGTAAATTTTGTATAATCTTCGTCCATTCAAAGAAATAAAAGATTTTTTTTTGTAGTTTTTACTTATTATTTTATTTTTTTTTATTTTTTTTGTTATTTCTAATTAAAAAGAAAAATTATTAATATTTTCGCTTAACAACGAAATAGGAAAAGGAATATCATCGATTAGACTCATTTTTAAAGAAGTTATTTAAAAAAAGAAGAATAGAAAAGAAAAGATTGACTGCGTTTTAAAAAACTACAGAAGATGATAAAAGAAAACAACAAAATAATAAACAATAAAAATAACAACAACAACATACCTCTAATTCACATTGAAATGATATTAGAAAAATGTGTCATTGAGATCTTTTAGTTTGCTTGATCCAATATTGCAACGTTGAAGGAGATAAATCCCCATAAGTTTCTGGTTCAGTCACTTGAAGGAATCTAGCAGCTTTAGTAAGTCCAATTAAACGGACTTTTTCAACAGCAAACATCTTTTGTTCAAAGGACCAATACTTTTTTGTTTTCTTTCCACTAGAATTTGGTGGTGAAGGATTTTTTACTTTAACAGAAGGATTCTTCTTATAAAGAAAATCATTTGAAGGTCCAAAAATCACTTCATACTTCCAAGGAGTAGTAGGTTCAAAGACAGTCATACTACTCATTTGACAATAATGAGATTCATTTTTAGGTTTAAATTTTTAGAAGTTCATTATTCAATAAAAAATACACTTTCTTTTAAAAAATTTTCGAAAACATTCCATCTACCAAAAACAACCCTCAACATAAAGGAACTTAGTGCCTGTTTTATACTAGAATATAACCTCAGGTATTTTAATTGTTTCGTCATTAATAGAAATTTCTTTCATTTATTTCATTTTTAGAATAACAGAAGATTAAGTGGTTAAGTTTTTATATAAAAACACAAATATTTTTGTGATAAATAACGAAATACTAAATTATTATGTTAAAAGCAGTTAAATAAAAAATAATAAAGAAAGACAAAGTAAAGCTGTTAGAAGCCCTGTTAATATAAACAGACCAATAGAAATTTCACCTAATTTAATTGATTGTTCAGTATTTGAACCACGACTTATAATATAATTAATAAGCCATATTAATGGGTTACAAAACCCAATAAGGAACAGAAAGAGTATTAACTGATTATATCTAATTTCATCTTCAGATAATGTCTGATGTAATTGATTTTCATAGAGTAATGGTACTTCTGTTGTTGTTGGAAAAACATAAATGGAATTTTGGTAGACTTGTTGTTGCATGATTAACTGTTTATGATTTTAGTTGATTAATGAAAAGTTTTTATTCAAACATTCGTACAGAAAAGAATCTTCATATTTCGGTTTGTTTAGCCTTTTTTTCTTCTATATTATCTCCTGAAATCAATACTACATTTTTAGTCCTCATCACAACTTTTTTGTATATTAAAAAAATAATAAATAAACTATAAAAGAAGTAACTAATATGACACACTAGTTTCTTTCTTGTTTTGTATCAGTCAATCTAAATATAACCTTTTTGATTTTTCCATAAGAAAGACACAAAACGAAAATAAAAAAAACTTGTTATTTGATGTTTCATAATAAATGCTAATGAAAAGAGAAAAAAGAAAAAAAAAAGTAAAAACATAGTTTTAAAAATTAAAAAATGAGGTTAAAGGAAAAAAAGACATAACAGACAAAGAAATAGATAAGATCGATCTAATAATCAAATTATATATGAACAGTTTTTTTAGACAGCACAAATATTTTGGTACACCACTCTCTAATATTCAACGAAGAAAAACTGGACAATGTGATCACCGTATTCCTTCATTAGTATATTTATGTGTGATGTATATTTGTGAACCAGAACATATCACTCAACAAGGACTGTTTAGGTTATCTGCACAAGCACATGAAATTGAAAAAGTAAAGAAGATAATAGATCAAAAAAGTTGTCTTGGATCAAAAAGTATTTTAATTAAAGCATTTGATAAAGACCTTGGAATATGTACTGCAATTTTAAAGAAGTTTCTTTATGAATTACCAACACCATTAATCCCACAAACAAATATCAAATATTTAAGAGATTTAAATAATAACCCACCATCTGCTTCAAGACTATTTTCTACTCTTGACCCAGCAGCTGCTGATATATTAAGTTTTATGTTAATATTTCTTAATTATATTACTAAATTTTCTAATAAAAACAAAATGAATGCTACAAATTTAGCAGTTTGTTTTGCTCCTGTACTTACTCGCCCTTCTGATTCTACGTTGGTTGAGTTAAATTCTATTAAAACGTATATTGAAATTTTAATAGAATATTGTGATAAATTAATACCACCACAATTATATGAAGTATTTTGTGTCCCATTTAAAACATTTTGGAAGAATGATGCTGAGAGACAAAAGAAAATTGTTCATGTATTACCTCAAATTGAAACATCAAAAGAAATTTATGACTATGTTTTACAAGACAGACTATTATATCATCGTTCTGATGAATGGAAAGATATGACTTATTCTCAACTTATTCAAGAATATGAAGCATTTAAATTAGCTGCATCATATTTCTTATATAATCAATATTTTGTTAATGGAAAATGGCCAGAAGATAATACGTTTCATGGAGTAATGATGTTAATTGATCAATTAAAGAAAAAAATAAAAGAAAATGAATCACTGGTACAACCTGATTGTTTTCATTCATATAACATTTCTCAATCAGAAAAAGAAATTGCTTTACCAAATACTTGTGAAGAACTTGCTAGTTTTGTAGCTGATATTCAAACAGAAATAATAACTATTCAACAACGATTAGACCAAATGCCGGATCATGTTATATTAAAGAAAAATGGAGATATTCATACGCTTGCTGAAAGAAAATGTTTAATTGTCAAACAACAACATTGTGCTAGGGTAAATAATTATATTATTGATCATATTAATGAAATTTTAATTCAATTAAAAGCATAATTTAAATTGTTTTTGTTGATTAAAATCCTTAAATTGATAAAATAACAACCAAATAATTAATTAATATTAAACATAATTAATGTTGAACTTTATAAAAAAAAAGGATGTAGAAGAAATATATATTAATTGTCTTGAGTAACAATAGAACGTTTTTTATTTCTTATTGATTTTTGAACAATAACATTTTTTTGTAAGCGTAAAAGATGTTTTTGTTTTTGGTGAAGAATAGACTCAAGGTTCTTTAATTTAGAATTATACAATTGCAAATTTGGTGAATTGGACCTACTATTTGCTACCATTTGAGACATCCGAAATATTTCATTTCGAATATTGGAGATTTGCTGTGTCAATTCACTTTGACGATATCTTCTTCCTGAAGGAATTGAATTGTCATTGATTGGACTTTCTCTTACTACCATTTTGTCATTTGATGGGTACATAACTTGACTATCAACTTGTTCATAAAGTAATGGATTTACAGGGATAAATACAGAGAGATTGGTCATGTTATATGAAATTAAAGATTAACCTCCTTTGTCTTTTTATATTATTGTGTCCCATTGTCTTTTTATTTTTGCTGACCCAATTTACAAAAATAACTACAATAAGTAAACCCCTAACATTTTATTTCTTCATTAATTGGTTGGTTTATAAATACTTCTCTTCTTTTATTCTTTTTTCGTTTTTTTTCTTTCTTCGAATATAGTTTTGGTATTGTTTGTTTACTATTTTTTTTATTTTTTTTATTTTTTATTTTTTTTAAATTAAATTAAATTAAATTTTTTTTCGATTTTATTTTGTTCTTTTCCTTTACTCTGTTTATTTTTAAATTTACATCTCTGAAGATTTTTTCTTCTTTTATCTGTTTGTTGTAAACCATTTTTATTCATTATATTTTCAGAATATTTTAATATTCTTTCGATTAAAAGCTTTGTTTTTATTTTTTTGTAAAAAGTGTGTAAAAAACAATAATAACACAAAATTTCTTTTAATAATAATTAAATTTTTTGTTATATATGTCGAGAAAGAGTATAAACAATAGTTTCTTATTTATATTATCTACCAATCAAATGAATGTAAACTTGATGGAACTTAAAAATAAAAAAACGAAGACATGGCAAGTTCTCAACCAACAAGATTTTCTTTAAGTACTCGTTCTTCTGATTTTATCACTTGTGAATCTAACCCACTTGAAACAGTTTGTTTTTTTTTGGGTATAACAAGTTTAGTCAAAACTTATTAGTAGTTATTATTGAACCTTACCAACGATATTCCTACTGGTGTTATTAAGCATTTTTGTTCGTTAATGTCTACCCCAGAAGAATTATTCAATAATACCTCTATGATTGTTGGATATTATTTACAAGAGGGTTGTTTAAAACAATTTATTAAATACTTGATTGTAAGAGAAATTGAAGAGTGTTTCCGTACTCCACAGTCAATTTTTAAAAGAAATTCAACATATTTAAGAGTGTTAAAAATAATTTTAGAAAATGAATTAAAACCCTTCTTTAATAAAGCAATGGAAATTGTCTTAGTAATTATTGAAGAGAATAAGTCTAAATTAGTTATTGGAAATACAGGGGATCCAGGGGTTGAAAAGTCATTAGATAAAATGAAAGACATTATTTACAAATTAACAGAATTATTTATCACTTTTAATTTCTCAAATACATTCCTTTATTTTATGTCTCGTGCTTTAGTTGAACTTCATGCAAGAACTCCAAATGTTGAAATTAGTGCTTTAAGAGGATTATTCTTTATTCGTCTTCTTGGAAATTATTTAGTCTCCAATCTTGAAAGTAAAAGTGCTGTTGAAGCTGAGTCATTAAAAACTGTTTCAGTAGTATTGTCATGGTTTGCTGAACCAACTGAAGAAGAAATATCTGAAGATAATTGGAAAGCATATTTAAAAGAATTTGCCTCTGACAAACGACAAAGCATTGATGAACGTATTCTTCAATTTAAAAATTCTGATATTGAATCTATAGAAATTGATTTACCATGGATTGATAAAGAAAAGGCTAAAGATTTATTACCAAGAATGCAAGTTGAATGGAGAAATGTTGTTCAATTTGTTACCTCAGAGAGTGGTGTATTACTTCAACTTCATTTTTCTTCAGAAATGGAAACAACAAGAATTTACAATAGATTAATTAATGAATTAGAAGCTTTATCAACAAATACTAAAAAAGAAAAATCCGATTTATTATTAAAAATGACTTCAATGAAAATGGAAATTAAAGACTTAGAAGAAGAAATTAAATACCTTCGTGAATTATTAGCATCACGTGACCCTTCTTTAGCTTATTTAAAAAGTGATGAAAAAGAACAAGATAATTAATTTGTTAGTTCTAATTTTTATTAAATTAAAATTTTGTTTGATTAATGATAAACTACTTTTGATTTTAATTCTTTTGGTTCTATTGTTGACAAATAATCTTCATCACCATACCCTATAGCTATCATTAAAAGTAATTCCTCTTCTTTCTTTATTTTCGTTTCTAAATGTAAAGCATCAAGCCACTTATCTGCTACTACTGTTATTACTCCAATTGGTACTGCTGCAAGTCCTTCAATACTAGCTGCTAATAACATATTTTGTGCAATAAAACCAACATCAAAATGAGTATTTGCATTATCATTAGATTTATCACATGTTAAAATAATAGCACATGGGCAGTCATAAGTTAATATTGATTTAACTCCTAACGTTTTCATTCTTTCTTCATACAGTTTTGGGTTTAAGTTAAAAATTGTTTCTTGACAATTTTCAGCGATTCTAGCAATAACTTGTTTGTCTAGTTTTATTAGTCAATTACTAAATTTGAAAATATAAATTAAGAAAGAATTGTCAAACTTTTAATAACATAAAATCGTATTGGTTGTTCATCACATGCAGTAGGAGCATTTCTTCCAGCATCAATTATATGATTTAATTTGTTTTCTTCAACTTCCTTATCAATAAATTTTCTGCAGGTTCTTCTGTATAAACTTTTCATAATCACAATCTTAAAAATATACCTTGAAACAAAAAAGGAAGAGTGGCTTATAAAAAAAGAAAAAAAATATAAATAGACAAAGAATAATATTTGAATAATAATTTAATAATAAATTATAATGAAGAAGGTATTTTGAGAATGAAGGAAATTAAGAGAAGAAAAATAAAAAAATTAAAGAAAAACTAAAAAAATTTTAAAATAATTTGAATGACAGGAATGGACCAAGCTGACAAGAAAGACTTCTTGGACTTGGTGTTCGGCGAAATTAAAACGCCTGCTCCAGTTAAGATTTGTGTTTCACATGCTAAAACTAAAACTAAACAAGGAGAAAATGATGTTTTATATGCAGATTCTATTGTTTCATTTAAAAGAAACGACACTGAAGGAACAGGAGAATTAGATGTATATCAAATAAAACAGTGTTTATCATCTACTGATGGAGTAAGTACCAATCAGAGATATAATTTAACAGAGGCTCAAATAAAACAATTATTTAATGAAAGATTTACTGATAAAAGTTGTAGAGTAGATCAAAAAGAATTTTGTGATTTTATTATTTATTTAAAAAGTATTTCAGAACGATTAAAAGTTTGTTTAAATAATATTAGAAAGATAAAAGAAAGAATAAAAGAGGATTAATTAATTTAGGAATATTCAAAACAAAAAAATATATATGACATTTATGCAGATCAATTTAAGGCTAATACATCAATATCAAAATTATATAATTATTTTGATGAAAATGATTTTACTTTAGAAAAGATTAATGGAGAACATAATGGAATTACAATCTCTTTCCCTCTTACAGGTGATGCATCAACAATTTCATATTTAAAATTAATTGAACAACAATTCTATGGAGAAAGAATAGTTATAAGAGAAAAACAAACGATATATTCTTCAATTAATCCAAGTAGATTAAGTGATTTTGCTAAAACTGAGAAGTGTAAGAATTATATGAGAATTTTTGGTAATGAAAAAATAGAAGAAGGTATTGAATCAAAAGAGTCAGTTGATCAAAAAGAAAGTGACAAAGATAATATTCAATTAGATGTTAAAATGGTTGATATTATTGAACGTTCAAATAGAAGAAAAGAAAATCCCAATTTATTTGATTTTTATAATCCAGTATTTTCTACTGGTAGTATTGTTTCAGAAAGTGTTGAAGTTCCAATGAAAATGAATGATGATAGAAAACCATTTGTATTTGAATATACATTAGGAGGAGATGGAGAACAAATAGTTTCATCATTTTGTCTTTTAGAAGCAAATTCAAAAAGGAAATTAACAGCTGATTATTTTGTTGAATTAAATAGAAAAACAGATACATTTGATGTATTAAATCAAATAAATCCAGTAGTTATTAGATTATGGCCATATGATATTGAAAATGGAGATCTTTGGGTATTAGTAAAACACTATAAAAGTGCAGATAATGATATTGAAGCAATTAAAGATATGTATGAAAAAGGACTTGAAGATAAAAAGGGGAAAAAATATAAAGAAAAAATAGCAACAAGTAAAATTGATGTTCAAAGAGAACAACTTTTAGTTATTGGATTAATGCCAGTTAATAAAATGTTTAAAGAAAAAAAAGGACAATTATTAAATATTAAATTTTATAGAGAAGATATTGAAAATGAAAAAAGAATATTTGAATTAATTGATGATGTAAAAAATAAAAAAGCTAAAGAAATTGATTTAAGATGTTGGTTAGCAACTATTAGATTTACTACACTTGAAGATTGGAAAGAAGCTCAATGTCATTTATATTTAGGAAATGAAAGATTAACTGAATTAGAAAATATTCAAAAAATTAAAGAAGAAAAAGTAATTGATGTACCAGTTATGGAGGATTTAATTGAAAATGAAGAATTATGTGATATTTATGATAGATATTCTAATAAATTAATTATTTATCCAAATGAAGTATCAATTGGAAAAGAAAGAAAAAGATCAGGAATTGTAATTAAAGTTTGTCTAAGAGATAATGATAGTAACATTGGTGATGAATCATTAGATCTTAAATTATTTTATCCACAAAAAAGTAATATTAGAAAAGGAGAAGTTGAAATGACTTCAAATAGAATTACCTCTTTTTCACATACAAAAATTGGTCAATTTTTAAGTGAATTAAAAGTAGAATTACCTTTTCCATTAAAGAAAACACATCATTTATTATTTACTATTACTGATGTATCTGCTGAAGAAACAGGAAATAGTTCAAAACCATTATATGCATATTATTCATTTTTTGAAGATGGATTTATTAATGAAACAAAGAAAACAGGATCATTTTCAATTTTAAAATCGTTGAATGGAGAAGTAACACTTCCAATATTAAAAAATCCATCAAAAAATTATCTTCAACATACAGAGTTTTATGAAACGTCAAAATATTTTTTAAAAATTAAATTAAATGGATTAAGTAGTGTTTATCCACAATCAGAAGATACATACAAATTAATTCATTATCTTATTAAATATGCAGAAAATGAAAGTGATGATCAACTTGTTCAACAAATTAAAAATATTTCAGAAAAAATACCTTCAACTGATTGTGTTCATTTCTTTCCAGTCATAATGAATGGATTATTAAATGTAAATAAAATATTACTTGAACCAGTACTTACTATTGTTGATAAAGTAAGTAATTTTGAACAAAAATATTATCGTAAAAATATGTCAAATCCAAAAGTTGTAAGACATCCTGTTTTATCTAAATATCTTCAATATCACTGTACATGTCAAGATTCATGTCCAAATACATTAGTTATGTTATTAAAAAGTCAATTAAGTTTAACAGATCAAGCTCAAACAATATCAAAAGTATTTTCACATATTTGGTTTTTATTTGAAGTTATTATTCATTCATTAATTAAATATTTAGATAAACAAAATGCATTAAAAGATGAACGTGGGAAATGGTTTGATCCAGAAACAATTAAAAATAATAAAATTTCATATAATTCATTTAAAAAATTATTCCTTCAAGCGTTTACACCTACATTTTCACAAGTACTTCATGACAGAGTATTTAATAAAATGTATAAAAATCTTGCAGAAGCTAATGCGGCTTATGTTAGATTTTTAATGAAATTATTTAGAATATTAGGAAGAAGTGAAGTTATGGGAGTATTTGAATATCATTTAAAACAACTTTCATTACCATATGTTGAAGTAAAAAATAATTTTGTTAAATATGAACAAACAAGTGAAGAAGTAATGTTTTTAACAGTTTTAAGACTTGACTCATTAAATTTATTTTCTAAATTTCCATATATTGAATTATTAGCATTACCAGATGATATTGAAATGAAAGATAATGATATTGGAATGCTTGGAGATATTGTATTAGAAAAATATTTTCCAGTTTATTTATTGATTAGACAGTACCTTCTTATTTCACAAAAGTCTACAATATTATCTAAAATGGGAATTTATTCATTGGTTGCATTTTTACAACGATTAGATCTTGATGCCAAATTACAAAATAAAAAAGGAATTATATCAAATATGTTACTTGGAATTGTATTAAGATTAATTGATGATAATGATTCTATTCTTGATTGGGAAAATAAAAGATGTAGAGAAAATGATGGAATAGAGGATGTAGAGATGATATCTATTTGTTTCTTTTTTGTATTAAAAAATATGGATGATAAAACGTTAAAGTCATGGTTAACTGGTGAAGTTCCATCAAGAGTTAAAATAATAGTTAATATCATAAGAAGGTCATTAATGTTATTATCGAGATATCCACTTCCATTATTTAAAGACGTTGAACCAGAAGTAGAAGAAATGAGAGAAAGAGTTATTAATGATATTACCAAAGAAAATGAAACGAAAGAAATAACAATTAAAGAACCAATGCAAATTATTCATATTAAAAAAAGAAGACCAAGTCAAGCACCTACAGAAGAAATGCTTAAAGAACAAGAATTAGAAAATAAAAATAAAGTAGATAGAAGAAGAAAAATTATGAGTATTTCAATAAAAAGAAATGAGTATGATTTTCTTCATCATTATATAATTTATGATTGTGTTATGGTTACTTTAGATGCATTAGAAATATTGTATGAAAGAACTCAACAAGAAGAAAGTGCTACAGAAGGAAGTGATAATGAATCTAAAACTGCATTAGGTGATATTGAAAATATTATAAATAATGTTTTATTTGATTGTCCAATGAATAGTAAATATGCAGAACAATTATTTGCATTTGTAAGAAAGATATTAAGTAAATATTGTAACTATATTTTTACTAAACGTGTTGACTTCTCATTCCAATTATTAAAGAATATAATTAAATTATGTAGTTCAGAGAATGATAAAGTATGTCAAATGGCATTACAAAGTCTATACATATTTTCAAAAATTAATTTTGTTTGTGACAAAGATTTATCAAAAATATCAAATCATATTGTTTGTGCACTTAGTCAATTACAAAGTTTAATGAAAAATAAAAATAAATTTGAACGTACTATTAGTCAATTAATAAGTCTTCCACAAAAAGACTTTAATTCTTCAAGAGAAATTATTATGAAATTAATTAAAATTTATAAGGAACAAGGTATTTATGATACAAAATATCTTTTTAGAATTCAACAATTAGAACTTGGTGTTGCTGCTGGAGCAACAGATGAATTTTTAACATTTTTAAATAATGTTGTTAAATTACATCAAGAAATTCTTGAACCTCTTGACTTATTAAATGCTGATTTAATTAATGGATATACTACTTTAAAATTAAATATTTGTGACTTCTTCCCAGAACATCTTAGAGTAAGAGGAATTGATGTTAAAAAGATTAAAATGCGTATTGAAGAAAAATTTAAAGAGTGTTGTTTTGTTAAATTACTTAGTGATAGATGTACAAGTTTAATTGAACAATTTAAAGTGATGATGGGTCATTTAAGTCTTATTGATAAAAGGTCTCGAGACGATCAAAAAGAGGCAATTGAACTAGAAGAAATTTTTAGAAAACATATGCAACAAAGTCTTGAAACATTAAATTGGGTAATAAAAGTTGTTATGACAAAACCAAATAATAATGTTCCTAATGAAATGATGAGTGAAAATTTAACAATTGAACAATTAAGAACATTAAGAGTTATGAGAGAAAATGAAGCGAATCAAATTAAAAAAGAAGCAGAAGAACGATTAGAAAAATATAAAGAAGTTATGGAGACAACAGGACAAAAGAATCCATATTTCCCAATTGAAGATAAACAATTTTCTGATATCCTTGAATTAGTAGAACAATTATTTGAACAAAAATTAGTATTAGTAAAAGAATCAATTGAATGTTATAATATGTATGAAGAAAAGAAAAAAGAATTAGAACTTAAAAGGAAAGAAGTAATGAATGAAATAGAAGATATGCATAGTTCTGTTACAAAGAATTTGTATGATCAACCATTAGGAGATAGTTATACTAATTCTACATTACAAGACTTTAGTAGAGTACAAGATAGATTTGCTGTAAGTGATGATACTGTTGAAAAACAAAATGAACATTTAATGAGACAACAAAGACCATGGTGTTTAAGATTTGAATATTGGAAACAAATCCTTCCTATGAGTGCAAGTATTGTAGAAAAAGTAAACGTTCTAATTAAAAAAATTGAAGCAAATGAAAGAAGAATGACATTTAAAAAACAATGGCATAGTCAAGAAAGAGAATTTGCTGTAAATGCAATTAAATTATATGAATGGAGTAAAACAGTAGAATTATTAATGAAAGAAAAGGATACTAAATCAAATGAATATATGGTTTGGTTAAGTAAAATTGCTAATGATTGTTTAGGAGAAAAAGAAGAAATGATTCAAATACAAAAAAATGTTCATGAAGAATTTGATAACTTAAAAGCGTTAGTAAATGCTGTTGTTATTGATATGAAACGTGCTAATAATAGAAGAAGACAAACAAGAAAAAGTATTGCATTAGCTGAAGGAGAACAATTTAATATAAATGCATCAAGACTATCTACAGATTCAAATAATAGTGAAGGAAGTGAAACTTCCGAAACTTATTTAAATATGGAACCATTTGGATCAGAATTTATGTCAAAATGTGATTCATTAATACAAGAAGGAATTAATAATATTGATGAATTAGCAAAATTCTTTGAAGAAAGAAAAGTAATTGAAGAAGGAAATAATAATAAAAGACAAGAGTACTTTGGGTTGCTTGTTCAATTTAGTGATTTAAAGAAAGAATTAACAGTAGAAGATAAGGACTTCTTTAGTAAAGTACAAAACCTTAAAAGTATAAAGAAAAATATTGATGAAATGGAAAAAATGGAAATACCAGAAATTAATGCATATTGTGATTATACTCTCATTCCTGTTACAGTTACAAATAACTTTAAAGATATTAATGACATGGTACTTCAATATTCTAAACAAGAAGAACCAAAAAAAGAAGAAAAAAGTAATAAAAAGAAAGAAATTAAAATAGTTGAAGATGAAGAAAGAAAATACTTCTTAAATGAGAATGATAGATTTAGATATGAAGCATTTTTAGATGTTAATGAACATAAACAAATTATATTTGAACATTGTATTGATGATATGGATCAAGAAATGAGAAAAATGATTAATAAACTTGTTGAATTAGATGAGTTATCTAAAAAATCAAATGATCCAGAATTTCTTATTCAAAAGTTTTATGAAAGTACTATTGATTATGAACATAATCCAAGACTTCATTTAACATGGTTTAATAAAATGGCTGCAGAAAATCGAAAGAATTTAAATTTTGTAGAAGCAGGAATGTGTGAATTACATATGGTTCATTATATTTATTGTCATATTGCAAATAGATCTAATGACCTTCCTATTCAATTTTTAACAGAAATATGTGAAGATTTTTTGAGTGAAGATAAAGTTGTTGAATTACAAGAGAATAATGATTGTTCATTTGAAAGTATGATTGTTCATATAAAACAAGGAGTTAAAGATTTTGACACATCTCATTTATATAATTATGCGTTAGCATTATGTAATTTTGAATTACCATATTATGAACAAATATTAGATTATAGAAAATTAGCAGAATGTCATGCTACAATTCAAAAGTTATATAAAAATATGGATGTTAAAGATAATACAGTAGATATATATAGTGGATATTTCTTCCATGTTGAATTTGTTGGTGAAGCATTAAAATCATTATCAACACCATTTGGATATATTTATCGTTCACAAAAACCATTAAAAGATTTTAATAAAGAACTTAAAAGTCTTATTGCAGGAGCAGGTATTAAAGATATACCATTTATTGATAAAAATGAACATGTTGATGATTCAGTAACTAATTATGTTAAAGTTAAAGCAGTCTTCCCTATGATTGATAATGAACCAATAAGAGACCCACAAACATTATTAACTAATACAAAATTATTTGTTTTTGAAGATGATAGTGGGCCAAAGACAGATATTCTAAAAAGATCAAAAGAACGATATGTATTAACCACATCTTTATCTATGCCATGTGGATTAAAAAGACAACAAGTTGTAGATAAAGAAGTTACAAAATTAACACCAATTCAAAACGTTACAGATATTCTTTCATACAGATTAGATAAATTAACAAGTACATTATCTTCTTATCAAGACCTTAAACTTGCTGGCAAAGAAGATTCTGCTAAATTAAAAAATATTCAAACTTGTGTTGGAAATTTATTACAACCAAAACAAAAAGAAGAAAGTGTATATGCAATTACTGAGACATTCTTAAGTAGTGGGTTTTATACTGGATGTGAAGTACCTTCTGTATCTGAATTATTTACTATTTTACAGAGAATTTGTGAGATTATTGGAGCTAGTCTTGATACTTTAAAGAAAAAAATTAATAATGACGACTGTAAACTACATCAAAAAATGTTTGAGGAATTTAGGCAGTTAATTCTTTCTTTAGAAAATGAAATTAATGACTTCATTGAAAAAAATGATACTAATTAAAATAACAATTTTTATCTTTGTATTATGTTATTTTGTTTCAATAAATATAATAATTCTCTTTCTTTTTTAATAAAAAGGTATTTTGAACTACTTTAATTCTTTTTTTAAGATAAATATCTATTCTTTTTATAATAAAAGCAAAAAATAAAATGAAAATAATTCATGACTTACTCATTTCTTTTATTGATTGTTTTCTTTTTATTATTGTAATTTCTTTAATTAAATTAGTCTTTTATTTTCTGACACTTTCGTGATATTTATTCTTTTCATTTGTTGGAATGAGTCGATTTTATTTAATAAATTTTAGTCAGACGTTGTTTCGTATATTTAATTTTAAGTGAATTTACGCTATTAAAAGCTTTGGTATATTTCCATCTCCATCTTTAATTCTAAAACAAAATACACAAAAAAATTTTTTCCTTCATATTAAAGATTAATATAAAAATAATTTTGAGTAGAAAAAACTGAAAAATGATAAAATATTATTTTTTTTATGAGCAGTCGACGGGTTAGAGGGAAAAAAACAAGATCTGCAAGTGTTGCTATTAGTGAACAAAACCAAATCCCAAAAATTCAACAACAAAAGAAAGTTGAGGAACGTTCAA
>NW_008575756.1:0-335 GCF_000257125.1 Entamoeba nuttalli P19
ATTTATTGGGCAACTTCTTGTTTCTTAATTCTAGCTTCAGCATTAAGAACTCTAATGTTTAAGATTTTAGCTCTTTGGATAATTTCTTGTCTCTTCTTAGCAGAAACAGCATGTGAAATTTCAGCAGCATATTTTCTGTTTTGCATCATAATCATTTCAAGATCAGTTGTATTACGAACTGGGAATTTATAAAGTCCACATGGAAGCATATTTCTAGTAGCCTTAGCACTTCCATATCCAATCTTTGGAAGAAGATTAGTTCCCTTGAATTTTCTTCTTAATCTATTATCAATACCTCTTGGAACTCTCCATGATGCTTTAACACGAAGGAATCT
>NW_008575757.1:0-2126 GCF_000257125.1 Entamoeba nuttalli P19
AAAAAAGAAAGAATTAAAGATAAAAATGAAATAGTCTAATAGAACATTTCTATAACAAACAAACATACTCATTAAAAACAAGTAATAACAATGATATGAATAACATCACAGAGAAAAAGGAACATAACTCTATCAATCTCTAATTAAATACTCTTATTTTCATTGTACTGAATAATTTTCTGTTTTTACTAGATTATAGTCAAATAGCCTTGAATAACCAACTACTTTGAAACTTTTTAAGAAATACTATTTAATTTTTAAATCATATGAGAATTGAAAATGATGAAAAGAGATAAAAATTGAAGTGTTAATTTTTATGAGAATTGGTATGGTTGTGTATTTATATATGACCACTAATTTAATATGACAACACTTCATTATTATATTAATAAAAGAAATTGAAATAACACAACAAATAGTGATTTTATAATAGTGTCAGAGTAGAATGTAAGACTAATATATATTTAATTCAATTTACTTTATAATTCAAAGAATATTGTTTTGATAAGAGACTTGAAAGAAGATAAGTTATGTCAAGAATGAAATTGAATCATCTTGGTTATTCGTCATTCATATTATTAGATAGTTCTAATTTATTGACACTCTATTAAAACGTTATATGAGTTTCATTCAAACAATAAAAGATATTATAGAATATTTCATTGAACATTATCCCTTGGAAATAACTAAATTTACAATAAAAGATTATGTTATTTAAACACACTTAATAGAAATTAAAATGAATTAATAAAAACAAGTTAATTAGTGTCAAAATACTCATAAGTAATTGGGGTATTAGTGACTGTTTTGACATACTCAATGAACTTCTTGTAATGAGAAGAAGTTAGATGAGTTTCAAATTGGTTCTTGTTTTCCCATCTTTGAATAACCATATAATGTGTTGTGTTTGTAGGTTCTTGACAAACAAAATAAGACTTACATCCCTTCTCTTTTCTACTGTTGTTTTGAAGTTCAAGGATTTTAGCAAACAATTCACGGTCTTCGTGCATATGAATGTGACATTGAACAAGATATTGCATTTGTTTTTCTTTAGTGATTAATAAGTTTTGCTTTGTCTTTAAATACCCACTTCTTCCCCAAGCCTTCGAACGACATTTCTCCCTTCAACTATATCTCATTCGAAAATAATTCCTTCATTACGAAAAACCTCTACTTCAACTGAATTATATCAATTTCGTATTTAAATATTATTCAATCTAAATTCTGTAGTTCAACACATCATTGGATATTCTTCAACGATGAGAATAATATTGAAACATTATTAATTGAATTTTTGTTGAATTTTTATTTTTGTATTTTCTAAAAATATAATTTCATTCAAAATTCAAATTATTGATATTTTGTTGAAATAATATTATGTTATAGAAAACATAAAAATATGAGATAGAATTTAAAAACATTCAACGAAAGAAATACAATTAAATTAACTCAAATAATAGTTAGAAAAGCTTAATAATGTTGTTCATCAAGAATGAAAATATATCAAATTAGGAATACTCTAAGTTGAAATAAAACTTAGTTTATTAAAACTGTGAAATACTTTAAATTTTCTATTTGTTTGATTATGGAATAAATGTGATTCTTTTAACATTTTGAATGATAAAGAAATTAAAACCATCAAGAAACTTATCAACACGACATAAATTTACGAAACTCAAATTCGTTGTTGTTGTTTGAATAGATAATATGTTTATATCTTAATGTCCATCTGCTTTCATACACTCTTCATAACTGTCATCATTGAGATACTCATCAATTGCTTTGTTAATCATTTCATTTCTCTTATCTTCTTCTTTTTCTTTATTGTGTTGTTCTTCATTAACTTGGTTAGTATCATTTCGTTCATTTTCACCATCAGACTGATGATTCAACGACTCATATCCAAATGTACTTTCTTCAAAATTGAAATAATCTTTATTTTCAGCGTTTGTCTCATCATCTGAACTAAACTTTTCATTCTTCCAATCCCATTCTTCATTCTCAACAATCTCCCCTTCAAATGAGTATTTACATGGTTCAATAACTGCACTCTCATCTTGAGGAATATCTTCAAATCGTTCATTTTTTAACTTGTCAATATTAGTAGTTGTGTCAATTGGACCATC
>NW_008575758.1:0-25801 GCF_000257125.1 Entamoeba nuttalli P19
TAATAATTTATAAATATATTTTATCAATCTTTGTACAGAAATATTCTAATGACTCTTCTTTAAATATGCTTCTTTCTTTTGTTTCTTTCAAATTAAATTATTATTTGAAGATAGAATGTCAGAAACACTAAACAAACATTAATATAAATTTGTGTTTTAAATATCCCAGCTGTTATTTGGTTATTTAGTTTCATTTTGTGTGTAAATACCTATTCAATACTAATTAGTTATTATTATAATAGTATTATTATTTATTATAATTGGATATTATTAATCAACGAGTGAGAATATTTGACAATGAATGGTTTGAATTGAATATAGAGAGTGTTTTTACGAAAAAAATAGTTTATTATTTGATTGTTGATATTGAAGGAGAGAAAACACTGACATAAAGTTATTGACATATTCTTCTTATAACGACGATATAAAGAATAAGGTGTTTTAACATTCGTTAAAATAAAAATTAAAATCAAATAACTTAAATTAAGAAAAATTAATTTAATAATGTTTGAAAAGACGTTAAAACAAAAGAAATAAAACATGATGAGTAAATTGAATCGTTCACTTCTCAATATGATTAACTACTACTAATTATTAAGTAAGTCATAATTGATTTCTTTTTATTTATCCTCTTTTACAATTAATTGTTATTATCCTTAATTAATATACATTTAACACAATAAAAATTCTTGTTTATTAATTTATGTCTTTTTTTTACTCTTTTGTCATGTTATTTAAATTCTTCAATTGCATAGAACAAAGCAGAAACTTTTCTGAGACCATTTTACTTTTATTAATATGATATATGACATACCCTTCAATTTTTATATCAACTCTATAATATAAATTATAGGATTTACCATCTTTTGGAAGAATACCGATATATAATCATTTATATTGTCAGTAATACTCATCCATTTCTTGACAAATGGTAGTAAAGAAAGTCATTAGACTCAATGATTTCTTTCAATTAATATGAAAGGTCATAACAAGTATCTCTCCTCATCATAAAAGAACAGAAAACAATTCTGTTATTTTATCATTTACTATTTAGTATTGTTATTTTTCTATATTATTTATTCGATTATTTTAGTTATAAATAACAAAATGAGTCAATTCTTTTTTCCATAGCTTGTTACTTAATTTTTAAGCATCTAAGATTGAATTGTTAAACTACAAAATCAATAGACTCTTAAAAATGGGTTGTGTTTCATGCGTATTATTAATAATTCTTGCTTTTATTTTCCCACCTTTAGCTGTATTAATTAAAGCAGATTGTGGATTCAGTCTCTGTTTGAATATCATCTTGACTTTAATATGTTGGATCCCAGGTGTGATTCATGCTATTTACGTTGTCATAACAGATTAATAGAACTTTGTATTTTCCTAAAGGATTAATACAACTTTTGCTTTATACTTTCTTTGTTACTTTTTCGTTCCTTCTATATCTTGAGAATGTATAAAAGAAATTTTTTGAAACGAAAAATATTTCTCACGACTTTATAACAAAAACAAAAATAACTAAAATTATTCAAACTTTTCTCTTTAACAAAAAATAATCTTTTCAGAATAATATTGATTTAAGAAAATAAATTAATATAATTTTTATTAATATAAATAACATACTTTCTTTTCATTAAAATAAGATACATAAAATACAAAATAAGATAAGAGAAAAAAACACAAAAAAATCGAATCATTTATTTGTCTTTCTTTTCATTTCCAAGTTCGAAGTGCTTGCATCTCTTTAAGCATTTTTGAAGCTTATACTTGCATTTAGTACATTCGATCTTTAAGACAACTTTCTTAGTAGTTTTAGCCTTCTTCTTGAAAACTGGCTTGGTTTGACCTCCAAAACCTTGTTGCTTACGATCATATCTTCTCTTACCTTGGACATGGAGTGAATCCTTTCCTTTCTTATATTGAGAAACCTTATGTGGAGTATGTTTATCGCATCTTGGGCAATAAGTTTTCCTAGTCTTTGGAACCACAACCATCTTCTGACTTTTAGGGTTGCAATCTTTTTAGTTCATTAATGGGTTTCTTAAATAATGGTTTTATTATAATTCTTTTTAGTTCATTATTATTCTTTATGAATAACACAATTAAAAAAAATGTTATTTAGTTGAGATGGGGGAGTTGTTGAGATATATCATGCAAAGCAGATGACAAGACTCGTTGAATAGATGAGGCTATTAATTTTAATTTTTCTGGAGAAGGATTGCGAATACCTATAGCAACAATTAATGTTTCAACACCTCCTAATAATGAAAACAATTGACGAGACAAAGCAGTAGGGAATGGGTTTTGAGAATTGCTTTTTCCAAATCTAAGTTCGGTTGAAGTTTGTGTACAAACAACCCATTGACTGAAACACCCACAATCACTTAAGCAAATGAGCATTGTTTGTGTGTCTGAATATTGAGTTATTGAAACATTTATTAAATGGTCAGAGCTTATTGTTGTTGTAATTGTGTATTGTTTCTCTGTTCCTTTAATTAGTGAGTAACTTGGTTTTGTGGAAGCCATTGTAAGTGAATCAATAAAAGTCTTTTTAAATTCATTTTTTAAAATTTTAGCTTCTGAAATAATATTTGTATAAGAACAATCTCTTGAAATTACTGTGTGAAGAACGAGATATGAAAGAAACAAATAAAATAAAGTCTTATTAAAAATTATCATCTTAAAGTGTTTTACTTCATCCAATAATCTTCACTTTCATGTCTCTTCACAGGACAAAAAAATGTCTCTTTAAATGTAACCACATCAACAATATTATAAGGTGTTTAACAGAAGATTGTGATTAAAACTTGATATTGTTATTCTGAAATAAAACCGTCATAAACAACAAAAAAATACTCAACAAAAAAAAATAAGGGAAATATAAAAAGAAAAAGAAAAAAAATCTCAAAAATCAAACAAGTGAGAAAGATGTCTGAATTTCAGGAATATCCAAGTCAACCATCTGTACAGTCAGGAGATTCTACATCAGTAAAAAGTGATGAGCCAATTGAGACTACTCTTGATGAACCAGTTCTTACTACTTTGGTTTGTTCGTGTTGGAGATTGTATTATATCGTTTTTGAAATTAAAAGAAAGAGATAGAAAAGTAATAAAATGTAGTGGAGAGAAATTAAGCAAGTATGTACAAAATTATTCCATGTTGTTGTTTTCTGTACTAAAACAGAAAAAGTTATAAAAGACTGGGATTTATGGGGACCAATGCTCGTATGTTATATTCTTTCTTTATTACTTTCCATTAATATTATGGTTCGTAAAGGCAATGATGGTAAAGATGACCAATACAGTTCTTATATATTTTCCATTGTTTTTATTTGTTTCTGGTTAGGATCAATAGTTATTTCATTAAACACTAAATTCCTTGGTGGTCATTTAACTATTCCACAAAGTATCTGTATTGTTGGGTATTGTGTTTTCCCAATTTTTGTTGGTGCTATTACTACAACTATTGCAACAATTTGTTGGTCACCACTTTCTATTTATGTTGGAGTTCCAATCATGATTCTTTGTGATATCTGGTCATGTATGGGTTTGTTTTCTTTTTGTTATAATATCTTTCTGTTGAAATACTTAATATTGTTTTAGCATCATTTGGATTCCTTCAAAGTGCTATTAAATTAACTAGAAGGCCATTAGCTGTTTTCCCAATTGTGTTATTCTTTACTATGTTATCATGGTTAACTCTTGTTGTCAATATCACAGGTTTTACTAGCAATAAGGCTACCAGTGAAGCTTAAAGAAGAAAGGGAAAATTGATCTGTTTTTGACATTTCATTTATTTAAAGAAAATCAAAAAATAAAGAATAAAAAAATAAAAATAACTCAATGTTTAAAAACAATAAACCATTGACTCTTGTAGAACAGAAACAGCTATCTAAATCTACTGAGGCATATCAACAAGGGGTTATGATATATTTACTTGTTAAAAGTGGGTTTGAGGTACGAGTCAAACGTCTAGATAAAAGTGCTAAAAAGACAATTCAAAATTATCCTATAGTTTCATTAAAAAATTGTAAAACTGAAGAGGTTATTCCTTTTCAACAAAAAGTTGAGGAAGAAGCAAATTTTGCACGTAATAGAGAAGAAAAAGAACAACCTTCAGACCAAATACAACGACACTATGAAAGAAATAAAGTAACAATTGCATGTAATCGAACTATAGAATTTGTAGAGCAATTAGGATTTACTATAGAACAACGAGGAACAAGATCAACAAAATATACAGTAAAATTAAAGAAATTTTCACAAGTTATTGGTAATGGAATTAAAATAGTAAAAGAAGATATTTTTACTATTGGAGGAAGTGTTATGAAGTATATTAAAGGAACTTTTGGAAAAAATGAAGAAAGTATTATTGGAGTAGATTTATTAAATTCATTAATATTCCCAAATGTAAGTATTGATGATGTTAAACAAAAAACAGAAGGTGATACTATTATTCACAACGAAAGACTTATTAGTTATGAAGATCCTAAAGAAGAGGAAAATACTATTGAAAGTAAAGAAATAAATAAAGAAAATAAAAGTTTTAATAAATGTGAAATTGTTGATGAATTTGATTTAGGTATAGATATTCCTAATGAATTTATTGTTAAAGAAAAAAAAGATTTAACATCAGAAATAACTGGAAGTATTGTTCATTCATATGATCCTATTTTTTCATTTTATACTCCAAATGATATTAATTCAAAATGGGCTAAAAAATAAAAAGTTACTTTAACACTCTGATTATTTTATCATTATTATTCCTTCATATCATTTAATTTATTTTTTTTTTGTTTTTTGTTATTTTGTTTTATAAAATATCATAAATAACAAAAAAATAATTTAATAATTATTTTTATTAAAATTAATAAATTTGATTTATTATTTAAAATTATTTATAATATTATTAATTCATTTAATATTTAGTTTGTAGATTATTGTTTGATTGGTTTATAAACAATTGTTTTTTATTGAACAACATTTAAAAACATTTTTATACCCCACAAAAAATGATAATACAATTTTTTTTTTTTTAAATTTTTAATAAAATGAAGCAAGTGGGAGATATTAATATTGTACAAAAATAGTTTCATTTAATAAGTTTCATTCAATTTTAATTTAGTTGTTGCTTTGTAATTGGTATTATTAAATTTAATGAAGTTATATACTTCACTTAGTAAGATAAGTAATAATAAGATAAATAAAATATCTGTTATTTAAAACAGAAAACAAGTGTTAGTTATAAATAAAAAAACTAATTTTATTATAAATTTACTAAAATGATGATACTATCTTATAAAATTAATGATTATAATCCATTTGCCGAAACTCCATTAGCAAATAAGTTTTATTAAAAGGGAATTTTAACTAAATATAAAAGAAAGACTAAAATAATTCTATAATAATAGATTTAGTTACCAACGTTTAATAAGACTATAAACAAACCCTTATAAAAAAGATAATAAAGAAAATGAAATGAGTTAAAACATGAAAAGAAGTTAAAATGGTTAATTTATTTTTTTTTTTAATTATAATATAATTTAAAAAATGTCTTTTCTTTTAATTTAACTTAAAATAGGATTTTTTTTTATTGTTAAAAAATGGTTTTAATCTACTTCAAGTATAAGATTTGTTTGCCACCTCATTTTTATCTTAGAAGAAGTATGAATTATAAAAAGATAAAAAAGAAGAACTTAAAAAAATTGAGAAAAAGAAAAAGGATGTCTAGTTTTGGTGCATACATTTCAGGAGAGAGTAGTAGTGAAGGCAGTGGGTTACATCATTTATCACCAACACATCCTCACGAAAGATCAAGTTCAATTTCTCCTCAAAGAAAACAAAGAAAACAATATACAATCACGAAAAAAAGAGAAGTTTGGACAGACGAAGAACATGCCCTTTTCTTAGAGGGGTTATCTTTGTATCATCGTGACTGGAAAAGAATAGAACAACATGTCAAAACTAAAACCGTTGTACAAATACGAAGTCATGCTCAAAAATACTTCCTAAAACTCCAAAAAATGCAACAACAAAATCCATCTTCTTCTCAAGATCTTCCATTGGTAAATTCTAATTTGTCTGACAAAAAACCATTAAGTACTCTTGAAAATGGGAAGAAAAGAAGAAATTCATTATCTGCTTTTACCCCTGTTGAAAGCACTCTTGAGTATTCTATTATTAACTTTTCTAATTCTGAATTTAATTCTCCCATCAACCCTTCTTCTCCTTTTAATGAACCAGTTAACACCCAGCGTCACAATCAATATTTCCATCCGATTTATACCAATTAGACGTTTTTATCATTTTTGTGCTGTGTTTGTATTGATATTTAATTGATTTTATGTGAGAATGTTTCTTTGGGATATTTAATTTATTTATTGTATAAAATTTATTCCCTTTTTTTGTTTCTATTCATAAATCTTTTTTTGCAATACTAAAAGTTAAGTACTGAGAAATTTAGAAACGAAATAACATATTTTTTTGTTTTATTGTATTGTACTGAAATAAATAGTGTTTGTTGAAGAATGGAAACGTCAAGAAAATAGAAAATCTTAAAAACAAAACTAAAAAGATTCTCTAATCACTCACAAATGACAACACTTCAAGATGATAATTCATTAGTTACAAGTCAAAGAGCTGAATATTATCCTAATTCAAAAGCACCAAATTATAACCCACCAACAGCCCAAAATTTTAGTCAAAATCTCATTTCTCAAGAATCTGGAACTGTTCCTATTGAACAGTCTCAACAAACTTATTTTGCTAAAACTTATGTTCCTCCAAATCAATACATTTCACAATATATGTCAGAACAACCACAAAATGAAGTTCAAATAAATAACCAAATACCTCCTAATGCTATGAATGTTCAGTCATTACCTCCTTATTTAACACAACCAACTCAAATGAACCAAGAGACTACTATTCCAGTTCCATATATTCAACAACCATCTTATAATCAAAACCAATTTGTTGTACCAACACAATATGAAGAGCCTAATGTTGTTAATGATTTTGATCAATCAGATAATCTGAGGGAAAAGAAATATGCACGTTTAACTATTACTTTTGCTATATTAGGAATTTTCATGTCACCACTCTTTATTCTTTCCTTCTTATTTTCAAGAAAATCAAAGAGAAAGTCTATTAGAGTAATTGGCAATATGGCTCTTTTATGTTTTGATATTCTCTTATTAGTATTTGTCTTCTGGATCTTTACGTCTTATTAACTTTTTAAATAAATTCAATTAGAATAATTAAAACTTTTTAATAAATTTTTAAATCATTCAATTACATTTAAATGTTTAAGAATATAATAATATCATTATCTTTATTAAAAGTATGTCATAATGTTATATTAAATAATTTAGAAATGTTTTCTTATAATAAAATTCTTCTTTATCTATTAAATAGTTAAAAAGAAAATAAAAGAGTTTATTTAAAATATAATACTCTTTAAATTTATTGTAGTTTTTGTTGAATTTCATCATCATTTTTAGTTAATATTAAAAAAGAACATAGCCTCATTCTTCTTATTAATAATGTATATATTGTTTGTGCAATTCTTTCAATATCTGATTTACTAAATTGTTTTCCATCAATATTTACAGAACATATTGTTTCTATTACCAATGCTCCATTTTTTCCAGATGTTCTTTCTGTTTCAAAGACAGCACCATGTTCAGTTAAAATATCTTTCATTAAACCTAAAGAAATTATCCTTTTATTACTTTCACTTCTTCTTCTGGCAGTTTTTTCACTAATTCCATTTTTCATATCAAATTTTTCTCGTTGTTTACATCTTTGACTAACAAATGATTCAAATTGAATAATGTCGGTGTCTGAAAATTTTAATGTTTCAATTTTAAAAAATTGAAGACATACCTTGCTTGTTTTAAAGGGTTTAGATATTGTAATACTACAATTTTTATTTAATAATGCAAGGAGAAAAGTTTGTTGTTGTGTTTGATAATTTCTAAACGCTTGAAACTTTTCTTTGTGTCTTTGATTCATACCACAGTTTCCATATTATTCACAGTTTCATTTAGTTTCTTCGATTCATCATACAAAATTGAATATTACAAAGTATTAATGAATTTTCAAAACTATTACTAACTATTTTTTGTTTTAATAATATTTAATTTCATAATTCATACCCCCTACGTTTTCAATTTCAATTCTTTGAACCACATATACATTTTTAAAACCATACTATAATTTTTAAAAAACATTAATATCCTATTTGATTTTAATTTACAAAAAGTGTCATATCATAAATTTATGTAAAGATATTTATTGAATTAACATATCAAAAAATTAAAAAAAAAATAATAAAATATAAATATTGAATGAATGTTTTATTATTTTTTAAAGATTTTTATTTAAAATCTAAATAGGATATTTTTTATTAACTTTTTTATTTTTAAATTGTATTAAACAAAAAAATTGAATGAAAATGAAAGAATGAGTAATTAATAATATTATTTTAGTTCTTTCTTTATCATAACAAATAAATTATTTTATTTATTTCATTTAGTAACTCAACATTTAATATAATTATGAAAGAAACTCAACATAATAAATACCTCAACCAATAAAAATTGAATATGAAAAAAAATAAAATAACCCTAAAAATATCCTTTTTAATTCAATTTTCTCCAAACAACTGAATTGCATTTCAGTCCAGAACCAAATGCAAGTTGCCAAACTTTATCACCTTTCTTTAATGTATCAACTCTTTCAATGAACTTCATTTCATACCATACAGATGAGGATGATGTATTACCAAATCTATATAAAGTAGCTCTTGATGGCATACAATCTTCATCAGTTAATTTTAAATTTTCTTGAAGACCATCAACAATAGCTCTTCCACCAGCATGAATACAAAATGCTTGGAATGTTTCTCTGAAATTTGGCATAAAAATTTCTTTAGAGTCAATTTTTCCTAATTTTTGTTTAATGAAGAAAATAATAAATTTGATCATTTCTTTGTATGAAATAACTCGTGGCATTAATAAATTAAGGTTTTGTGTTAATGCCCTTGTAACACATTTTAATAATTCTCTACCAATTTTTACTCCAACAATTCCTTCATCATCTTCATATTGGAATACAGCATTATAAGAGTCATCATATTTACCATGATGAATACGTTGTGTATCAACACATTCAAATTTAGCTTTATTTCTCCAACTTCTTTTATTAGATAATAATATTGCGGCACCTCCCATTCTAAATAATGTATTTGATATTAACATTCCTTTAACCTTACCTGGATAATAATTCTTTGTTAAATTTTCTGTAGAAAATACAAGAATGTTAATGTTTGGATATGTCTGTAACAAATCTTTAGCTAAGTCAATTGATACTAAACCAGCTGAACATCCCATACCTGATAATGTATAATTTTTAACAGTAGTTTTTAATTTATACATATTAATTAACATTGCTGACATTGATGGTGTTGGATTAAATAATGAGCAATTAGTAATAACTATATCAATGTCTTTAGTTGGATCAATTCCTGTTTGTGCAAATAATTGATCACATGCTAATTTCATTACAATATTAACTTCTTCTCTTGCATCTGCCATTGAAACAGTAATAGGAATTCTATGAAGTGCCTCAGGTAAATATGTCTCTTCACCAAGACCTGTACGTGAAGCCAATTTTTTCTGGAAGTCTAATTGTTCTTGTTCAAATGATCCAGTTCCTTCAATAATTTTAACAAATTCTTCTGTTGTAACTTTATACTTGTCATCAGGAATTGATGTAGCAAATGAAACTAAATAAACTGGGTATGGTCTTCTTAAGTACCATATCCATACTCCAATAATAAAAATTCCTACGACTATTGCTGCTGATATATAAACTTGAAACTCTGGATTAATACTTGTTTGTTTCATTACAAAATAGAATAAACCATACATCATTCTTAATACAAAATAAAGAATAATAAAACAAATTAACTTTACAATATAGTCTAATGCTTTAGTTGTTATGTCTGGACGTAATACATTCTTATGGAGTGATGGAAGAATCTCATTTTGTTCTCCATCAGCCATTGGATACCAATAAGGTTTAAGACTTCTCTCCTTGTCCATTTACTTCAATTTGATTTCTAGTTCTTTGCTTCTTTTCCTTTCCAATCGTTCTTTGTCACTATTAACTCCTTCATCTCTGCTTCCTTTTCAATTTTTTTCTAATTTTTAATCTTTCTTTCAAATATAAAGTTATAGGGTTATTATTTGCTATTATAACTTAAATGGAATGACTCAATTTGGTAATAAAAAACAACAAAACTCAAAAATAACTCCTTGAACTTATTCAACTTTTTATTTTTTTTAAACTCACAAAAATCACGATATCATCAATTTTTGAAAAGGAAAAGATAATTAATTATTAAATTTGTTTTTGTGTTGTCAATAAAAATTAGAAGTAACTTAAATTTATTGTTGGGTCAAAGACATGTTGTAAACTCTTTAGACAAGATGGCACTTCTAATGAATGAATTTTTGGACACATTTGGAATAATGCAAGTTTCATAGAACTTGGAAGTTTCATATCTCCTAAAGACTCACACGCTTGAACTTCAAGTCTAGTAAGTGAATTAACTCCTTCTAGTCCAATAGTTTTTAGACAAGGGCACATAGCTAATGAACATGAAACAAGTGATGTAGGTAATGTTAAAGATTGAGTATCAGAGAATTTTGCTTCTAAATGAGTTAATTGAGTTAATTCTTTAATACCTTTTTTACCATCTACAACACAAAATCCATCAAGATTATCTTGTATTTCTAAATCTAAAACTCTTAATGAATGAGGGAGTTTAATAACTTCAGTTCTAGGTTTATTCATTCTTAATTCAAGTCGAGTTAATGTAGTAATTAAGCTTAAATCAAGAGGTACTATTTCAGGTTGAATATTATTATATCTTAAAAATGCTAAATGGTCTGAAACTATTGGGGCAGGTAATCTTCCAATTACAATTAAACCATAAGCGTCAAACAATTTCTCAGGTAATGATTGTTGGATAGTAGGAAGATATAGATCATTAATTTTATTAACTTGTTCTATAACTTCACTCGATGGTTCTTCAGGTACTGGAAAAGCAAATGGAGAATGATAACAAGGAATAGTAATAAGTTTTTTTGATGCTATTAATTCAAAAACAGATTTATCTGCTGTATAATCAACACCAATTATGAAATTAGGAAGAATTTTCTTGATAATTTCTACATCGTTACTATCTCTACAATTGTCTATATGAATAATACCATGTGACTTTAAGAATTGTTTTGATAATGACATTAAAGCAGCACTATCTCTCTTCATATTAATTGAATCAAGAATAATAGAGTTGAAAGATAAATCAATGATTGTAGTTGAATTATATAATGCTGTTAGTGTAACACCGTCAATTCTTATTTGATTTAAGTGGTTCATTTCATGAATAGCCCCAAGTAATTCAATACATAAACCACAAGGAAGAATTTCTGTATGAATTGATAATGAAATAATTTTTGGAGCAATAACTTTTAATAATGGAATTGTATGTGCATCAATACCAGAAAAACAAGTGATGTTAAAGAATTCAAATTTGGTTGATTGTTCTTTCCAACGAGTTTCAACATTCTTCCAAAATTCATCATCAGATAATTTGTCATCTTCTTTTGAAACACACAATGAAAATACAATAGAATATAATTCTCCAGTAATGACTTTAGCGTTTGGAAGTAATAGAAATTCTTTTTTTGTTGTAGCACCTCCACAATTAATATTTGTTTTACGACTAGTTAATATTGAGTTACATTTCTTATTAATAAAAGCAAAGGTGTATAAATCTTCTACTGAAAAATAAGAAGTGATAAGAGATAGTACTTCATTTGAACAGGTCATATTATTATTTATGATTTATATGTTCTTCTTTTGCAAAAAAAAAGGGTTTTTTAACAACAAATTTTTTTTTTTTTGTTTTTTAACACAATATTCATGTAAGTTAAGAAAAAAACCATAGTAGTAGTAAAATATTTTTTATTAAAAAATAAAGAAACTTACAATTGAGACGTTAATGAATCAAGAGATATTTATCTGTGGAGTTAAAGTTGGAGTAAATGAGATAGTTACTGGCAAATTATTGAATGAAGTTGTTTTTAACTTATTAAATCAAATAGGCATGAGTAGGTCTTCAACAATTATACAAAGCAATAAAACTTTATCATTAACACAATCTCAAGATACTGCTTATCAAAGCATACAAAAACTTGAAGAGACTCAACCTCATCCAATAGAAAGGAAAAATGATAGGTATAAATCAGCACTACTAAGTCCATCATCTCAAACTGACTTAGAAACTTCTTGTTCATTGTTTACAAATAACACACATACCATTCTAACAACTCAACAAACTAATTCTATACAAACAAAATCTGAAATTATACAACCAATTGAATCATTTAGTCCAATAGATAAAAGAATAAAAGAAAGAGCTAAAACTGAAATTATTACAAAAGAAGTTTTTATTCAAGAAGATGAAGATTTTAAGGGAGATTTAAAATATATCAAAGAGTCAATTACTTACTTTTATAAATGGACAGAATTAAGTCAATGTCGATTAATTTTTGATTCTACAATTGAATATGATCCAGATGAACATGAAGTTTCAAGTTTTAATAGGTTAATTCTCAATAAAGAAAATTTATTACTTATTTATCAAACTAATTTAAAAGGTCATTTAGCAGGAATATTTATTAAAGATAAAATAAAAGTTATTGGAAAGAATATACTCAAAGAAAATAATTTCCCATTTTCATTAAAATGTAATGGAGAATTAGATAGAACAAAAAAGTTTGTTAGATGCAAAGCACAAGGAGTATGTCCTCTTGAATTAACCTTGACACAAACAAATCAAATTGATTTAAAAAATAAACCATTTTTCTTTATCTATGGAAATAGAGATATTTCATTAAAAGTAGGATTGTCTTCATGTTACTCAACTTTAAGTGATGAGTTTATTGATATTAGAGGTACCTTAAATTGTTGTACAGCAATGGGAGGAACTTGTTTTAATGTTGGAAGAATTGTTGTAGTTCAATTATATTAAATTTAGTCTATGAAATAAATAAAAAAAGTACAAAAAAATTCAATTTCACAACATTGATTGAATAGTGGTATATAATGGAGTTTCATCTATAAAACCAACAAAAATGTTAGATTGAATCATTTGGGTAATGAAAGTTCTCCATTCATTACAATGAACACAATTTAATAACAACACGATAATTTGATTTTTCATTATTTTATTTTTAGCACATAATTGAATTGTTTTTATAATACAATCAGAAGGAATTAATTTTCTAATTTGAACAAAGTACATTGTAACAATTTCAATTAACTGAGGTATTTCTATTAATTTTTCTTGAATTAATTTAATATGAGAAGTAATTGTAAAATTCATTCCCATTTTTATTAATTGAATAACAATTTTTAATAACGCATAATTATTATTATTTACCGCTTCTTCAAATAATATATCCATTTGATATTGATTTCTTATTTCTTTTAATTCAGTAACTAGTTTAATAATAACATTACCTATTAATTGAATATTTTTTATTTGTCCATTTAATCCTTCAAGAATACTAATAAATTCTTTTGTTATTTTCATTAATAATTCTCTGTCATGTTGAATTAATTCTTTTTGATCAATAATGGAATTAATAAAATAAAGAACATTATTAATATCATCATTACTTCGTGTATTTTTTAAAATTATTAAAGCGTCATTTATAAAATCTTTTGAATACCAAGTTGATGGAACAAGAAGACGTAATGCAGAGCTTTGATGTTGAATTAATTCATGAAAATCAACAGTAAGTAAAAGTAATGGTTGTAATGCTGGTGATGAGCAATGAAGTAAAATAGGAAGAGAGTTAGGTAATAAATCAACAAATTGAAGAACTAGTTGAGGTTGTTCAATTAAGAAAGACTCAATAAAAGAATCAGATAATAAATGAACTGCAACCGAAATAGTCCAATTATCTATTTGATGAGAAGCAATATTATTTAATAACCACTCTGCATCTAATCTTAAAGATGAAGGAGGAAGAGAAATAATAAATTGAGAAGTGTATTGGTCAATAGATTTAAAATGATTTTTAAGGATAATTGAATGATAAATAGTATAAGGAATATTAGTTAAAAATTGAAACAATAATCCAACATTTTCTACATATATTAAATCTTTATTTTCACTAATAAATCTAATCATTGAAATAAGTAAATGATGTTGATGAATAATTTTTTCATTTCTCCAATAAAATAAAGTTTTAATAATATTATTTATATCATCAGAAGTAATAAATTCCCATGTTAATGTCATTAAACCATCAACCATTTTTTCATTACACAAACCTTGAGCAATTTTAAATCCAAGAGAACGTAAAGAAGGAACATGTGAATGAAGTAATAAATCAATTTCATTTTGAAGTTGTTGAGTGGCATTAGGAATAGTTAAAATATAATTAGGATAATCTTTTACTTCATTAACGTTTTTATCTTTTAAAGCAAGAAGTAACAAATGAATACAAGAAGGAGTTAATATAATCGGTATATTTAATAATTTACATTGAGTAAATAAATATAAACATTTATTTACTGATTCAATTGGAAGAGCAGAGAATGTTAAAAATTTAGGAAGAATAATTGATATTTCAGAATATTCAATAATTAATGACTTGACCTGACTATAAAATGAAGTAATTAAAACAATTAATTGATTCATTAAATCGACTTGAGTTGCTTTCCAATTAAAAGCCATTTCAAAATAAATTTTAAGAACATTGCTTTTATAAATTAAAGTAGTAGATTCTTCATTTTCTAAAGAAAGAACAGCACATAAATAATTTAATGATTCTAAAATAAAAGAATTACAAGTATTAATCATTTTAGAAGAAGAAATAAGAAGTAATAAAGGTTGTAAAATATCTAAAGCCATTTTAGAATGGTCATCTCCTTTAATAATAAATTGAGTAAAAAATTGTAATTGAGAAGCTTTTAATGTTAATGAAGTTTCTTTATTAACTGAGCATACTAAAAATGAAAAATATCCATTTGATTCTATATCATTTGAATTACCATAAATTAAAATATTTCTAATAGGTGGAGCTTTAACTGCAATAGAAAATGTTGTATAAACATTTTGAAGTAATGGTTCATAAGTTTGTTGATTAATAAATAAAATAGAAGAACTAACAAAAGTTAAAGCATCTTTTTCAGAAATAGTAATAT
This sequence comes from Entamoeba nuttalli P19, assembly GCF_000257125.1. Classification (NCBI taxonomy): domain Eukaryota; phylum Evosea; order Mastigamoebida; family Endamoebidae; genus Entamoeba; species Entamoeba nuttalli. The sequence goes on from NW_008575758.1 coordinate 15,298, forward strand.
GAGGAATAATTGTAGAAATAACTTGTAATAAAATAGCAAATGATTGAATTGGAAGAATTTTAAAAAGAGGAAGAAGAAGAGGTAAAAGAGGAATAGAAATAGAAGAAAAGATAATAGGATTTTTAAAAAGAATATTTAAAAGAATTAAAGTTTCATGAAGAATTTTAATATCATTTTGTTTTAATAAATTTAAAACAATATTAATATTTTCTGATGAATGAATAATTTCATCTTGAACATTTTCATATTGAATAAATTCATTAATAGCAATAATTGATTGTAATGGACTTGTTTTTAAATTAACAAATAAAGTACATATAAATGATGTTTCAATATAATGACTAACAATTTCTCTATGATATTGAGCTGCAATTCTAAGTATTTTATAACATTTTACCATTAATTCATCATCTATTCTAGATAAATAAATAATTCCATCAATAATTCCTCTACTTAATAAAACAATACTTGCCTCATCTCCAAATGTATTTAATAATACTTTACATAATTTTAATCCAATAATTTTTTTTTGTTTAACAGTATTAGAAATAAGAAGTTCTATTAAATCTGGATGATTTTCAATTAACATTTCTGATAAATGATATTTAGAAGAATCTCCTGATTCAATAATATCTTTAAGAATAATTGTAGCAGTAAAATTACTGTCATCTTCTTGTTTAATTGTTTTAAAAACAATTTCTAAAAAATCATCATTAGTACTAAGTTGAGAGAATAATGTTGGAAATGGTTTAAATAATAAAATTATTTCAATAATTGCATTAGTATTTTCTTTATTTTGTCTATCTAATAACATTTCTAATTTAGGTAATAATCCACCATTTAAATATGGTGCAATTGTTTTATTTGTTTTTGAATATGCAATTAATAATATTATAATTGATTGTGCATTATGTGAATCAATTATTTGAATAGTTTCTTTCCACACACTATCACTTATTTTACATTTTGTACTTTCAATACTACATGCAAAAAATCTATACATTACTTCTACTATTCTTTTTTCTTCCACTGACTCACAATATAATGTATTTAATAACTTTAACATTTCTTCACTTGCAAATTGTGTTAATATTCTTTCAATAAATTCTCCTTCTTTATTTTCTTTACTTTCTGTAAATTCTTTTCTATATTCTTTTAATTGATAATTCTCATTTTCAACAAATTCATGTGCTTTTTCAAATACTTCTATAATTTCTCCAATAGTTTGATACTCTCCTTCTTTACTTCCTTTCATACATGACACTACAATACTTCCTAATAAAAACATAATTTTTCTATGATACTCTGTAAATTTTGCTAATTCATTAAATGCATTTCCATCAATCATATTTCTTACACGAATATCTTTTTTAATTGCAAATATTAATATTTCTAATAATGTTAAATGAAATTCTTTAAATTTTAAAATGTTCATTAATGCTGGGATCATTCCTCCTTTAATTAAATCTTCTATTGTATATAGTGAGTCACTCCAATACATTAAAAATTCATTAAACGCTCGTATTTTTGCTTGGTCATTCCCATCATTAAAATATGTCCCTAATACTCCAATACATCCTTTTTGTGAATTGAGATGTTTCTCACATATCCAACAATATCTAGTTCGGTTATCAATACAATTAGAACAAAAATATCGCTGACAACATTTACATTGTGCACGTCGTACAAAAATAATTCCATATGATTTACAACAGGATGGGCAATAAGGCGTTGTATTAACTGGTTGGGGTGCAGCTTGGTAGCAAAGATATTTCTGGTTTGAATTTAATGACATAATAGAGAGTGAAATTATTAAGATGAAAGACAATCTTAATTTCAAGATTTGATAATTAGACTTGAAATTTGATTAACATTGAGTTAATTATTAAAACTATCATTAAATCTTGCCATTAATTTACTAAGAATAATTATTACTAAAAGTATAATATTTTATACTAAATATTAATAATAAAACTAAAAATCAAAATGCAAGAAACAATAACAGACTTACTTAATAAAAGTGATATTGAAAAACATTGCATTGAGGAAGAGGGGACTGTTCAATATTATGTCAATCAATTAATTAACACATTATTGATAGAAAAACAAGTCACTGAAGAAGTAATGAAACTTCAAAACGATTTAGAGGAGTCAATTAAACAAACTGAAAAGAAAGAAAAAGAAATGTATAAAAATAAAGAAGTACTTATCAAAATTAATAATGAAAAGATTGCTTTAAAAGAGAAAATGGAACGAAGTAAAGTAATGTTACAACTTGCTTTTAAACAAAACCAGATGCTTCAAAATGAAAAGAAAAGACTAAAGTTATTAGCACAACCAAAAACTAATGAGAATAATACAAAAAAATGGAAAGGAATTCGTAAAGAAGTAAAAGAAATAAGAAGAGGACTTGATGAACTTATTCAACAAGAAAAAGAAAAAAAGGTTAAAGAATTAAAAATAATTAAACTTGAAGAACTTCAAGAAGAAAGAAAAAAAGAAATTGAAGAATTAAAAAAATTAAGGGAAAAACAGCTACAAGAAAATCAAATAAAAGAAGAAAATGATGACCAAACATCAAGTAGTGAAAGTGAATATAAAATTGAACAACAAGATTCATTAAAAAAACAACCTTTTGGTAATTCTGTTTTACGTCAAATAGAAGAAAGTAATGTTATGGAAGAAGAAGAAAAAATAAATAAAGACAATAATCAGTTTAATGAAGAAGATGCATTCTTTCATTCAGACCAAACAGCAAGTGAAGAAATTGAAATGGACAATGAAGAAAGTGAAAGTGATTCAACAACATCAATTAGTAACGATAGTGACTAGTCCATACAATGTGATGATTATAATAAATTAAATTATATTTAAACTTAAACTCTCTTTTACTTTTGTTTGATAAAAAACTTATAATTTAATTTTTTATGACAAGATTAACTGAGAGTGATTTATTGCGTTTACTTGAAGAAATGAAAACAAAATATGAAGAACTTTCAAGAGCTAAAAAAGAAATTGAAGACAACAGTATTGTTAATGATTTAAAAACAAAAGTAAAAAGTTTACTTATGATTATTAGTTATTTAGAAAAGAATCAAAACAATGGAAAAGATGAAAATTATAAAAGAATAAAAGAGTTGGAAGAAGAAAATCAAAAGCTTAAGAACCAAATTGCAAGTTCTACAGTCCAAATAAATTTAGTTAAAACAATGAAGAATCTTGAAGAATTGCAAGAAGATTATAATGCCCTTGTTGAATTAAATGAAGAAATGGAAGAAGAAAATAAACAATTAAAAGAAGAAAATAAAGAACTTAAAGAACAACTTAATAAATACATAGACCAACAAGATGATGTTGAAGAATTAAAGAGATTAATTGAGGTATCAACAAACAATTATAATGAAACACATCAATTATTAATAAATCTACAAAAAGAAAATGGTAATACTCAATCTGAAGATTTAATGATAATCCAAAAGAGAACAGAAATGATTATTCATAATCAAAATGAAAGAAATAATGTATTCTTTAAATGGAGTTGTTTAGACTATAATTACAATCATCAACCAATATCTAAAAATGGAATAACTAATACATTGAAATATACGATTAAAGACCAATATGGTGGATGGACAATTTCTTTTGAATATATCCAATCACTTGGTACTATTATTGCAATATATTCCAATTCATGTTTAATTTTTCAACGACCATATTTATGTGGTTTATATAATGAATCAACAACTTTATGGGTTCAAGATAAAGGGACATATTGTATTGTTACAATAAATGATATAAATGAAGTAACTTCATATACTCCGTTGATTCTTTAATAATTAAATTTATTTATTTTAAATTAGAAAGTTCTACTAGAAAGTGAAACTTTTCATACAAGGACAATAAAAGTTTTAAAGTACATTAAAAAAAAAACTCAATAAAAAAGAAAATTGGATATGATGATGTGGATACAAGAGTTTTATAAAGAAATTTCGAGTTTATAAAATTGTTGCAAGAAAGTAAAAAACATTGTTTCATTTAGAATCAAAAAAATCTTTCTCTTTGCGTTTTAAGATTATCTGTTAAATTTAAATAACATTCAATGCTTATTATAATTATTATAACAATTTTCATTTATTGTTGTTTATCAGAAACAACAGAGATGACATGGTGTGATTCAAATGATAGAGGACTAATTCAATATGTTAATGTTTCAAAAGGGTTATGTGATTATACAGATAAAAATTGGCATGGAGTGTTATTTTCTTATTTTAGTGATAGTGACTGTTTTGAGATATATAATAGTTGTTGTTCTAAAGAGGAAACTCGAGTTGGTCTTAATGAGTTTCATTTAATTGATAATGTTTATGATGGTAGAAATTCTAAGAGAATTATTAGATTTAATTTTAAAGGAAGTCCATATGCAAGAGCATTTCATAATATTATAATTGAAGAATATCATCCAAGAATTAATTTTGTTATTAATACTTATTATATTCTTCCTAAAAGTATTATCACTTTAACAGGAAGAGAAATTACTTATGAAGATTATCCATATTTTATTATCGCAGAGTCAAGACCATTTACTATTAAAACTTCATTAGAAAATACATTAGAATATATTAATTTAAATTATACATGGGGATTTTCCCCAGGAGTTTTTATAGAAGGACATATTGCAGTAAAACTAACAAATGAAACAATAAGAAATGATTGTCAATACAGATATACATCAGATCAATATGTTATTAATAGAGGAGTTGATAATAACAATTTACAAGTATTAGATATTTGTTATTCTCATAATAGACATAGAATGGCTATTTGTGGAAGGAATGTACCAATAACATATCAAGACTGTTCTTGTTCTTATTCAAATTTTGAATATGAAAATTCAGCAATAGATTGTTCATTTTTAAGTAAGTATTTATCATTTAAAATAAAACCAAATCAAGAATTTATTCCTTATGAAAGAGAATGGTCAACACTAATAACAACTGGTGTTGATAGTAAAATTACTATACCAAAAGATTCTTCAATGATATTTTTTAATGATGTTTATTTACCAAATGCATCCTTAAGTATTGATGGTACATGTATATTTAAAGGAACTATTCATATTGAAAGGAGTGATGTTTTATATAATTTAGGTCATTTTCAAGCAACATCATTTGAATATGGTTCTATTGAAATTTCTAAAGACCCAGTACTTTTTATTGGGAAATGCAATAGTAATTTAACCGAATGTAATAAATTACTTTCAAATAGTAATATAAAAGAAGTAAATTGTGGAGGAGTTTTAAATAGATATTTATACAGTAGAAGTACATTAGGATGTAAATGTACACAAAAAGATTCTACATATTTTGAACAATCAGATTGTTCATATTTAACTGAAGGAAGACAAAATAGAATGAAATTAGTATTAGAATATAATTATAATAGTGGACTAACTAAAAAATATTGGAGTAGTATTTCAGGCAAAAAATATGAAAATGGAGAATTAATTGAAAGTATTACATTAGAAGGAAGTTCTATTATTGTTGAAAATGAGTGTGATTTTAGAAATATTAAAGTAATAGAATTAAAAGGGTCTTTAAGATGTGGTATATTATATTTAAGTAATACTACAAAAATTATTGGATATGCTGGAAGTTCTTTAAGAACTTATTCTATTCAAATTGATAATATAGTTTCAAATATGAATAAAGAGGCATTAATAATTATGGGAGATGGTGAATTTATCAGTGATGGAAGTATGAATAAAGTATTATCAAATGATCAAACAGAATGTTTTGAATTAGTTAGTTTTAATAATGAAGTATCAAAATCATTAGATGAATCTACTGATGGAAAATATGTTTCATTAGTTGTTGGTAAAATGATTCGTATTTGTCCAGAAGGGTATAATAAAGATGATAGACGTAAAATTATTTGTTCAGTAGAAAATGGAATATTTGGTAATTTTAAATATCATCAATGTCCATGCAAAGGAAATGAATGTTATTATGATCTTGGTGAATGGAAAGAGATTACTATTAGTTCTGAAAAGGAATATGATATAATTGATGGAAATATTATTATTATTAATCCAAATATTATTTTTAATAATGTAAGAAGTATTTCTTCTATTCAAAGTAATATCATACCAACTATTCAATTAAATGGAAATAATAATATAATTTCTATTAAAATAAATACAAATAAAACAATGAATATTATAAGTAATCAAAATATTTATTTATCTGGAAATGCAGAGGGTGTTAGTATTAAAACAACAAAAAATAATGGAAATATTAATATTGTTGGAGTATATAATCAAATAGGAATTAACACGAGTTATACAACAACGATAACTATTGAAAATGGTAATTCTATTGCAAGTATAAATAATCAAGGAGGATTTGATATCTCAAATAATAGTTTAATAGGAAATAATAAAGTAAGATATTCTATTGATGGAAGATGTAGAATAGGAAGAATGATTAATGAACGATTTATTTGTGACTCATGTGGAAAAGATGAAATAAAAGGAAGTTGTTTAGAAAATATAAATGTTGATAATTGTTTAACATATGGAATAACAGGGAGATGTATTGAATGTCAAGAGAAATATTATCTTAGTAATAATATTAAAGAAAACGAAATTAATCAAAAATGTATTTATTGTTTAGATAGTCATTGTAAAAGATGTTCAAAAGAAGAATGTTATGAATGTGAAGAAGGATACAAATTAGAAGAAGGAATGTGTAAATATCATGATACAAATTGTAAATTTTATTCAAATGGATATTGTAAATTATGTCAAAATGGAGAATATGTTAATAACATACAATATTGCTCAGAATGTGAAATAAATAATTGTGAAGTATGTAAAACACATAATCCAAAACAATGTGAGATATGTTCAAATGGTTATTATTTAAATAAGAGTTTATTATGTGAAAAAATAAATATAAACAATGAAACAGTAAATTCAGGAGCAATAAGTTGTTATGAAGGATATTATAATGATAATGGAATATGTAAAGAATGTAAAAAGAATAATGAATATGGGAAAGAATGTTTGGAATGTACAAACGAGAAATGTCATAAATGTGGAAATGAATATATTTTAAATAATAAACAATGTGAAAAGAATACAAATGAGTACTGTGAAGTAATAAAAGACTCTAAATGTATGAAATGTAAATACGGATATTATAATCCATCTTCATGTACAAAATGTCCAAAAGGATGTTTATCATGTTATGGGACAATAGAAAATGTTATATGTCTTGAATGTGATAATAAAAATAATTTAACTTTATGGTTAATTGATGGTCAATGTAAAAGTCAAAATCAAATATTTTTATTAAATGATTCATTAAAAATAAAAGAACATCAAAACTTAGATAAATGTAGTATTAATCAAAAAGGTATTTGTATTAGATGTTCTGATGGATATTATGAATTTAATTCAAATTGTCTTCCTTGTAATTCAAATTGTTCAAGCTGTTTAACTACATCAACACAATGTTTATCTTGTTCTGACTCTACTAAAATTGTCAGTAATTATGAATGTGTTTCTGATGAAGAATTCTCTAAATCTTGTAAACAAAAAACATTAAGTAAAGTTGGATGTGCTATTTGTAATGATGGATATTATAGAAAAGGAACATCATGTCCAAAATGTCCAAAAACAATGGAATTATGTGAAAGAGAAGATTTACCAATAAAATGTAATGTTGGATATTTTATGTATCATTCTAAAGAATGTAGACCAAAAACTGAATTAACAAATTGTGTTACAATTGATTCAATAGGTTGTAGTAAATGTTTAGATGGATATTATGTTTATGACTCTTATTGTTTTAGTTGTCTAGATAATTGTTATTCATGTAGTAATAGTAATAAATGTAAATTATGTTTTGATGGATTTGTATTAAATGGATTAAAGTGTGTGTCTTATAAAACAATAGAACATTGTGAATCTTCTTCAAACAATGTTTGTACTTCATGTTCAAGAGGTTTTACAATAAAAGGAAATATTTGTGAAAGAAAGTCTATGTGGTGGATAAGTTTAATTGTTATTCCAATATTCACATTAATAATTGTTATGATTTATTTCATACTTACGTTAATTTCAAAAAAAATAATTAGACTAAAACAAGATAATACTTTAAATTTAAAAGACTTATTCTCCTCAGAACATTTTCAAGAAGTTCTTCCTGGTATATTAGTGACAAATAATAAATTTACATTGGTTGGAGATGAATACATTCCAGTAAATGAAACAACCACTTTAAAATTAATAATTGCTAATCATGGCAAACATAAAGTTAAGATTCAATCATCTCATATCCCTTCCAAAAAATATCAATTTACTATTCAACCAAATTTAGTCTTTTTAAGACAAAATAAAGCTATTGAAATTACTATTGATATTACACCTATTTGTTCTACTACTATATTACAACAAATTAGATTTTCTGTATATAATTTTAAATTTAATAAAGAAATGGATTTTTTTGTGGATATTAATATTGAAACGGAACAGACATGTATATTAGATCCAGACGAACTTATTCAAAAGAAAAAAATTGGAGAAGGATCTTTTGGTGTTGTTTATAAAGGTGAATTTAAAGGAAATAGTGTTGCTATTAAAAGAATGAAACCAAAAGTTAATGATAGTAATTCTGAAATAGAATTTAGAAAAGAGGTAGAAATGTTAGCAAAATTTAGATGTAATTATATTATTCATTTCTATGGAGCAGTAATAATTCAAGACAATAAATGTATGGTTACTGAATATGCAAAATATGGATCAGTACAAAAAATGATTGAATCAAAACCATCAAATTCACTATCTAAAAGTATTAAAATAAAAATGTTATTAGATATTGCTAGAGGAATAGAATATCTTCACAATAATGGTATTCTACATCGTGACATTAAACCTGATAATATGTTAATAACTTCCCTTGATAATGACATTCCTGTTAATGCTAAACTTACTGATTTTGGAAGTGCTAGAAATATAAATTCATTAATGACAAATATGACATTTACAAAAGGTGTTGGAACACCTTCTTTTATGGCTCCGGAAATATTAAAAAGAAAAAAATATAAAACAGCCGCTGATATTTATTCATTTGCTATTAGTATTTACTCTGTTATGATTTGGGAAAATCCTTATCCAAAACAAGAATTTGAATATCCTTGGGTTATTGCCACTTTTGTAGCTTCTGGACATCGAAGACCACAAAACAATTTACCTGATTATGTTTATAAACTTATATGTGAATGTTGGTGTGATGAACCAACTAATAGACTAAATATAGAACAAACAATAAAACAGCTTGAAATTATTCAAAAATCCATTCAATCAAAACATCATTAATTTTTTGTTATTTATTTATTTTTTTTTCATTTTAAATATTTTAATATTTAAAAAAACAAAAAATTAGAACACTAATAATAGAACTAAAGTTTATTTGTTGAACATCTTAAAATTATCAAAAAATAAATGAAAGTATTAAAATACATATTCAACATTTTGTTAATGATTTGTGGGGTCTGTTTTGTTGCTTTGAGTGGATATTATATTTATGAACTTTCATTTTCCATTCGAGAAGGAGAACAAATCTTTAATCTTATTGTTAATGCATTAGCAGTTTTAGTACTTAATTTCTTAATGATTACAATGTGGCTTGCATGTATCTTTGCAAATCGAAAAATGTTTCTTAATGTTTGTCTGATTTCTTTTCAATCATTCGTTTCATCGGAAATATTTTTTTATTTCTTATGAAAAAGATGATTATTTTATTTTAAATAGAAGAAAAGGACACTTATATTTAAAGGTGTTTATCATATCAGGAACGTCTGCTGTGGTTACGATTATTCAATTTGTCCTTAGCATTATTTTAAGATCAAGTTGTAATAATGATAATAATTATGTTGGTTATCAAGCTTTTTGTGATACCTTTGCCAATTTCTCTTGGATGGCTCCAGTCATTATTACTTTTGTATTGGATGTATTAACTGCTATTTTTTCAATTATCCGTTTCGCTTTCTACAGAAAGTGGGAGTGGGACTAATTCCATTAATTTTTGTTTTTTCGTTATTTTGTGTAAATCAAGAGTTAAAAATTATTATTCCTTAAATTGAATTAAAATTAATGTCATTACATTTAAGTTAATTGTTCAAACAACACTTCACAAATAAAGTAAGATAAAACCACATTCTTTCTAATAACTTTTTAGTTGACTTCATTTTAATTTGGTTATTGTATTTTCTTTGAAAATATAAAATAGAAAATCCAATTCTCTCAAAGAATAATTACAACTGAAAACATTAGAAATAAATGTGTTTATAGAACAATAGTAAATGAAAAAGTCTTGTTTGTAACCAAGGGATAATAAAAGATAGAAATGAAAATTAAATAAATTTAAAAATAAAACAAAAGTATATCTTATTTAAAATATTCAATTAATAAAAATAATAATAAGCAATTAATTAAGTATTA
>NW_008575759.1:0-310 GCF_000257125.1 Entamoeba nuttalli P19
TTGAAGATGTAAAACCACAACAAACACAAAAATTAAATAATATGAAGATGGAAAAATAACAATAACGTTGACATAATAACAACTCTAAAGAATGAAAACAAATGTACAAAATAAATCTCATTACTTAAAAATATTTATTATTAGAATTGGTTTATAATTAAATATTTTTATTCTATTTTCAAAAAATATACAACAAAAAGTTAAATAATAAATTAATCTAATTCAATTATGAACTTCAATTCTCTTTGTAATAACAATCTTATATTAAACAGAAAAGAAATTATAAAATATTGAAAACACTTCTTTCTTC
>NW_008575760.1:0-3154 GCF_000257125.1 Entamoeba nuttalli P19
AAAAAAAAAAGAAAAAAAAAACCAGTTTTTTGAAATATTAATTCGAAAATCACAACATTTAAAGGAAAACACATCCTCCACTTTTCTTTTTTTTATTACCTTCTTCTTCTTCTTCGTCTTTTCCATTCAAATATTTATATTCGACATTATCCTTATCTCGTTAATATACATTCTTTCATTTTCTTCAAAAATCTATTAAACAAACTTCTTCTCCAATATCTTCTTGATACGTTGCTAGTGTTGTACCATTGTCTAACCACTTTTTTGCTGATGGTAAATATAATCCAATTCCATCTTCTGGTGGCATATGTAATGCTTCTGCAATAAATTCTATTGATGCTTTTACTGTTAGTTCTCCATCAACTCGTAATGTTTTATAAATAACTGGATAAGTTTTTGGGAATCTTATACGCATAGTAACAACCTTAGTCATTTTTTGAACTGCGTTTAGCTTTTGTAGTTTCTTTTTTCCCCTCTTTATCTAATTATTTCCTTACTATACTTTATTATTCCCCTCTTTTTCTTCTCTTCTCTATTTTTACTTTTTCCTTAAAATAGTTATCTTGCTTTTCTTGTTCATCGAAAAAAACAAATTCGTATCTGCCAAAAAACACTTGTTTATCTTCCTACTTTTCCATATACTAGTCCTGCTTTTTTCATTAACCTTACATATAGTCTAATTCCAAGTGCAACAAATTTATTAATCAAAAAATCTGGTAATGGTACTGAAATATCTGTTTGAGTCATTAATGTACATAAACAATCTCTTCCTTGTTTTCTAAATACAAACCCACTAAAATTAACATATCCTCGAATAAATCCTTGTATTCCTATTGGTGCTTCTTTATGTTCTGCTGGAAGATAAACCCCAATACAACAATTTTCTGTTTCAATAACTTCTCTAACATGTACATAATCTCTTTGTTTAAACATTTTAGGCGTCCACGTTGCTGTTCTACTTACCCTATTTCCATTTCCTAAAATCTCAAGATCTTCAATTACTGTATAAAAACTATCCCATTTTCTTCTTTTTGTATAATCCCAATATAATTCGCTCATTTGTTTAGGTGTAATATTAGGAATAATAGCTCGTGCTACTCCATTCCATGTACTTCCATTAACTTTTCTTCTCCAAACATCTACTCCTGATGAAAGTGAATATGTATATCTTGGGTCTGATGCTTCTTCCATTAATAAAATTCCTGCAAAGTCTGTATTTTGAATATAAGGAATAAACATATCTTTATTTTGACTTTCTCTTTCTTTTTTTCTCAATATCCTCATCATATCATCTAAATCTTTATGATTAAGTTTTGTTTTAATTTCTTCTATTTCTTTTATTCGTTTAGTATTTCTTTCTTCTTTTTCTAATGAAAATACTTCAATGTCTTCTCTATTTGTTATTGTTATTTCTTCTTCTTTAATAATTTCTTTTTCAATTTCTTCATCTTTAAGTGTTTCATTACAATTTACATATTGTTCTTGTTGATTTTTACTTTTGTTCATTATTTCTTCTTTATTTTTATATTACTTCTTTTAAATATGATTGTCTTTTCTTCTATTTTTTATTCTAAAACTATCTTTCAAACCTTTGAGAAAAAGAATGAATTTAATTAAATTTATTCTTTTAAACAAACAAATTATCTTGCCGATTAATTTCATCATACAAATGTTCAAACTTTTTACTAAATACTGGTAAATCTTTTGGCATTAATGGTTCATCTTTCATATCTGGAATTGATGAATCAATTTCCATTTCTTCTAACATTTCTGGTTTGTTTTTAATTTCTTCAAAAAAGTCTTCCATTTGTGCTGTCATATCATCTTCATCTTCTTCGTTATCTTCATCATCTTCATCTTCATCATATCCATAATCTTCATCTTCTATTTCATCTTCAATTTCTCCTGTTGTTTCACTTGCTTCCATAAGTACTTTATTTATTTCTTCATGATATTCATTAGCCTCTTTAATTATATTTTCTCCATTTAACCCTGCTTCTTCTAAAAGATTTTCATATTCTTTATCTTTATTTTCTTGCATTTTAAATATTATTTCATTACAAAATGATTTAAATTCTTGATTCTTTTCTTCAATCTTTTTCTTAATAAATTCCATTATTCCACTCTTCTTAATTACTCCAATTACAATTTCTTTTAATTCCATTGAAATTATCTCTAAAATTATTCTTGTTCCTGCTTTAATTAATATTGTTGATTCTTTGTATTCTTCTAATGTCATTTTTTTAATAACTTCTTCTAAAACTCCTTTTTCATAAAGTGCTTTAATGATATTATATTGATGCGAATGTACCATCAATCCTACTGCTTCACTCCATATTTGTATTATATATTTTTGTGCAAGTGCTTCTTTTTTATCACTTTTTTTTGTTTCTGTAATGATATTTTTGATTTCTTCAATATACCCTTCAAGATGTGCATAAAACATTGAACTTTCTCTAATAACTCCTGAATTCTTATCAACTCGATGTGTTTTCATTAGTCGATTTAATGAAACAACTGCTTGTTCTTTTAGCCAATATTCACTTTCCTATATGATTATATCTTTTCTTTCTTTTCTTTTCTTTATAACAAACCTCTAATGAAAATAACGCTTCAAAAAATGGATCTATCAACTTTATATTTGTTGTTTCAACTAAATCTCTATTTGAATTAGAATCACTAACTAATAACGATATATCTTGAATCCTTTGTTCTCTACTCTTTTCAATATTTTTGTCTTTTTTATTTATTTATTTTAAACAAACGCTGTGTTGCTCATTTTTTTTCTTTTGTCCTTTAATTTTTTAGTTTTAGTTCTCTTTCTTTGTTTCTTATTTTTATTCATCTTTTCTCTTTTTCTTTATCAAAATTTCTCTTGTAACTTTATCCTCTCTTCTCAATATATTCTTTGGATTTTGTCTTGTGTCTTCTTATTGAATATCTGTCTTTCTCACACATAATGGTACTTTTAACTCCTTTCTGTTTTATTAACTCATTTTACTCAACTGCTATGTGATTAGAATTAAGGATATTCACCTGTTATCATTCTTCATTATCACCATTATCATTCCTCCAAAACCCCTTTGATAATAACAAATTGACTGTGATTATATTGCATAGTCACTTAATTGGTTCATTACATACAGTACTTCCA
>NW_008575761.1:0-1658 GCF_000257125.1 Entamoeba nuttalli P19
TCATTTCTAATCACACTGATACTAAAAAAATGGAGTTAGTTTTAGGACTAAACCAACTACAGAGTCTAACATGTGATTGGTATATTCCTATCCATTCAAAATATAAACATCTTATTCATCAGGCACAAACAATGGGTGTTATTCCACAAAATGTCTTGGCTTTACCAAGTAATAGTTTGATGGCATCAATTATTTTGACATATTACAATAAGGAAGAAAATGAGAAATTAGATTTGGTTGGTGTGGATTGGAGGGATGAGGATGAAAAGAAGATTAAACCAATGGAAGAAGAAAACAAAGTGTTGGAAAACAAAAATGAAGTTCCAGTTCAAAAAATCCAAGATGTGAAAGACAACGTTCAAATACCTACTGAATTGACACCTCAAACAAAACAAAGTCACTCCCATAATACTCTTTTAAATTATGACAATGACACTATTATTCTTATAGATGAAGATAAGCCAAACACTGATATTATCCAAATATCAGATAATAAAGACCAAAACGAATACAACGAAACACTTGAAGTTAAAGAAAGATTTACTCCAATCGAATCATATCAAGTTGTTAGTCAAGAAAAGCAATCTTCTTTTATCACAATAAATGAACAAGCAAAAGATGAATGGGATTTTGATCTTGAACTTTCACCACAAGAAATAAATAATCCGCAACCAAAATCAATGACTGATTATCAACAACAATCCTCAATACCAGAAAGACGCCTTTCTCCATTTGATGGACAATTCTTTTCAAAATATGATTATCCTAACAGAAATGATAATGGGTCAAGGAATAGAAGCCATTCAAGACATAGAAAAGAGTCTCACCATTATCAGAAATCATATGACAGATATAATCAACGATATTCACAACCACAAAAACGTCAATCTTCTATTCAAATTAAACCTAACAAACCTCTTCCTTCTTCTAAGAAAACTGAAAAGATAGTTAGTTCATTCCATCCATATAAACAAACAAAAGAAAGAGTTGAATGTTCAACTAAAGCTACCAATGAAAAGAAAGGTTCCAGAACATCAACATTCTACAGTCAGAATGGAATGAATGAATGTCTAGATATTGTTTTTACCCAACAACGCCAGAGTCAAGTTGAAATTAAAAGAAGTCAAATATTAAATGAAAGTGTAAGTCATAAAGATGGTATTGAAAAAGAAATAACAAACACTAACACTTCAAAAGAATCACAAAAATTAAATACTGTTTTTATTCCTCGTTGCATTCAAGAAGAATTAGAAAATTGGACAGCATTTTAGTTCATACCAATTCTTGTTTAATACAAATGTAAATGTCTGTTGAATTATATCATCTTTAATTTTATTTTGACATGAATTAATATTTAATATTATTTATGATGGTTTATTACTTAGTGGTTAATGTTTGTATGTTGTTGACAAAAAGTACATTTTAATCATTTTTATTCATACTGTAAAATGTCTGAGTAATAGATTAAATGAGAAATTCTATGACATTTATTATTTCAATTCAACTAAATTACATACTTATATTGTTTGTAGATTGTTAAAATTTGGTTATTTGATTGTAACGTTTGAAAATGAAACACATTTTAAACTCAATGGAAGTCTCATAAAAAACTAGTGTTATGTTGTTTATGTGTTGTTTAAATAAATTATAATTGATTT
>NW_008575762.1:0-6021 GCF_000257125.1 Entamoeba nuttalli P19
AGAAAAGCACTTTAAATTCATTCAGTTTTTTTTGTTTGATATTTAGATAATTTTTTTTTGTTATATTGAAAGTAAAAATAAAAATGATATTATCAAGAATGTTTTTTGAATAATCTTTAGTAACAATTTTATAGGAGTAGAAATGTATATTGTTTCAAAAAGGAAGTAATTTGTTTTGTTTTTTTGGAAATATTTTGAAAGAGTATTTTTAAGTCATTTCGTTCATTCCAATTTTAGAATGTGTTAAATGATGATCTAATAATTCATCTCACTTCATTAAATGTCACAAACCAAGAAAGAAGAATGTACTAACTTTTCTCTTTCAAAGCACAAAGATGTTGATAAGTTGAGTGAACAAATCAAAAGTTTTTTGTTAGACCATGATTTAAGTTTAGAAGTTAAACTTAAACCAAAAAGGCTTCCATGTGATGATTATCAAATAACAAATGTTCACAATGGATTTATTAATAAACAAAATACATTTTCTATTGTTTCTAAGGAACAAGATGAAACAGTAAAATTAGAAGTTGAAATTACAAATTTCAAAAAAGAAAAAGTTGAATATGAAATAATTCAAAATGGATTGTTTGAGCATAAAGTATTTTTTACTCCAAAAGTGATTGGAGAGCATTTGATTATTGTTTCTGTTGATGGGTATTCTCTTCCTCCTATTTCATTAATTATAGAAGATGTTATTGATATTTCTCAATGTTGGATAGATGGAAAAATCAAAGAAGGTGGGTTACTTCAAGCAGAAAAAGCTATAGGTCAACTTCATATGATTGGGGAATCTGGATCTCCTTTTGAAGGGGAATGTACAACTACAATAAGTTGTTTTACACCAAACAATAAAGAAATAAAAGGTCAAGTTAAAAAAGGAGAGCATGGAACTTATACATTAGAATGTGAAATTAACAAAAGAGGAACTTATACATTTGATATTTGGATTAATAATAAAAGAATTAAAGCATTATTATTCAATACTAATTTCATACTTCCTATTTGTCCATCTAAATGTCTTATTTCAGGTAAAGGAATGGAAGAAATAAAAACTATCAAAATGACAAAGATAGTAGAATTTACGATTCAAACAAAAGATAAAAATGGAGATTGTTTGTTAGAAGGAGGAAATGAATTTAATATTCACATAACAGATCCTAAAAAGCAAGTGATACCTTGTGAGTGCATTGATAATAACGATGGTACTTATACTTGTAAATACACTCCATCATGTCCTGGAAAATATCAAATTGAGATTCAATATCAAACAAAACCTTTAGCCCAATCACCTTATTCAATTATAATTGAAGATGAGTATGAAGAAGAAAGTGCTCAATGTTGTTTGAAAGTTCATCTCATTATTGCTTTTGTTATATGTATTCTAGCAATGATTTATAAAGTAAGTCATCCAAAAATGATGTGTCTAGAATAGAGTACTCTTGATTTTTAATTCACTAAATTTTTTGTTATTTTAAGTCTCAAAAAAAAAACAAAATTTTTAATAAACATTTTTTGTTTGTTTTAACATAAATAAAATATTTCTAAAAAGTAATAGTAAAATTTTAATAAAATAATAGAAAATTAAAAATAAAAAAAAATCTTAAAAAGAAGAAAATAATTAAATATGTCGGTTATCGACTTTATCTTAGAACCAATAAGTCAAATAGTTCATGTTCCAGTTTATTTATTGAAATACTTTTCTTCTTTCGTGCTATCATTACCAATGACATATTATTGTAGATATCTTCCAAATAATCCATCATTAAAACATAAGGTATATGGGTCTATTGGAATAATTATGTCATTAATTGTATTTGGACCAATCACATTTTCTATTATCTTTTTAGGGCTTCCAATTTATTATATTGCTAAAACATATCCAACACGTCTTATGGCAACAATAACAACAGTTGTATTAATTCTTCATTTAGCTTGTATTCATTTATATAAAATATTACATACAGGAATGGTATATAATTTATCATTTTCAACAGTACATATGATGTATGTTATTAAATTTAGTACATTTGTCTGGTCTGTTGTTGATGCCCATGAAAATAATATCAAATTATGTGAACATCGTAAACAAATGATGATTAAAACATATCCTTCATTACTTGAATTCTTTGGATATACTTTCTTTTTCCCAGGAATCTTTAGTGGACCATCATTAGAATATATTGACTATATTAAATTTATTACTTTAGAACAATTTAAAAATTATCCAAAAGATAAAATGGAAGGAGATGTTCCACAAATTCCAATGAAATTATTCTACAAACGAATAGGATTAGGAATTACTTTTTATATGTTAGTATGGGCTATATCAATATTTGAGCCATTACTTGCTGATTACTACTTTTTAGAAGCACCTGAATCACATGGATTTTTCTTCAAAATGTTTGCTATTTGGTATACTGGTGAAATGGCATTAACTAAATACATTGGTACATGGTATGTTGCTGATGCGATGTCAATTATTGGTGGATTTGGATTTACAACTATTAAAAATGGTAAAGAAGTATGGGATAAATTTACTAATATTGATTTCCCTGTCTTTTATTTAAGCACATCATTTAGAAATTCAATTGTTTTATGGAATAGATATGTACAGAATTGGTTAAGTAATTATATTTATCTTAACCTTGAAGGAACTAAATTAGATGCTTTTAAAACTGTTATAACAAACCTTGTTAGTGCTTTCTGGCATGGATTTCTTCCTGGATATTATATTTCATTTGGTACTCTTGCTCTTCATACTGAATTAAGTAAATTAATTTATAAAAAACTAACACCATATATTGCTTATTTGACAAAGAATAACAATAAAATGATGACACTTTGGAATATATTCTTAATTATCTTTACTAATTTGTCAATTAAATATAATTTCTGTCCTTTCTTTATGATGACATTTAAAGCTTCATGGGAAATGTTTAAACAGACGTACTTCTGTTTCCATTTGATTGCATTAGTTTTGTTTATTTGGTTAACTGTTGCACCTCCTAAAATTCCAAAAGAAGAAAAGGACAAAAAGAATAATTAATTAATTCTTTTTAATTGAAAAGTCACTTATTTTATTGCAATGATTCAACACAACATAATCCAGCAGAGACTAATCCCATTAATGTAGAAAATTCTTCTGGTAATTTAATTAATCCTAAACCATTCAATGCAATAATAAGTTCTGTTGCAATTTTTACATATCTAATATATCTTTTTAATGGTTCGTCTTGTTCTTCTTTAATATACTCAAGGCCTATTGATGATAATACAGCAACAAGGAATGATAAATTACCAATTGAACTGGTGTAAGGAATAATGGTGTTACTAGTTAGAGATGTGATAGCATTTAAATTATCCATTGCAAAAAAACCAAGCATCCCTCCTGACTTTAATACTCTGAGAAAAAACTCTGGATTTTCATAAGATGAGTCTAGCGTTATTTTAAAGTTGTTCATTTCTTTTAAAACATTACCAATTGCAAAATATTTTCTTGATGTTCCTAACAATGTTACTATTCTCATTAATACTTGCTTTTTAGTAACATCATCATTTGAAGTTAATAATGCAACTAACTTTGCAGCACATTGGATAGTTCTAAAAAAAGCATCTCTTGTTCCATATCCACTCACAAAATTCGATGTCTTCAGAAGAACAGAATTCATTACATCTTATAGTTCAACTTCATTTTTTATTTTTCAATGATTTTTATAAATTAAAAAGTATAATTAAACTAATCTATTTTTTTTTTTTTCTTGAATTGATAAAATTCAATTAATTAATAGAAAAGTGATATAATTTTATTTGTTGATATGAAAAGACAACATTCTACCATGAGTTGTTTTTTTGAACGGTAAGTGATATAAAAACAATTGAACAATGAGAGAAAGAAATATGAATAAGAAAGAGGTTATTGAAACTTCTGATGATGCTTTTTTTGAAGTTTTACCTTCTGTGGAAAGGAAAGAACAATCATCAAGTATCTTTTATTCAAATGTTAGAAAAACAGAAGTTGGTATTTCAGATGATAGTTCTTATGGAGTATTTTCCCTTGATAAAAGAGATGATAGTTCAAGTGGATCTTTTTTGAGAAGGCAATATCCATCAAATGGTACTGAATTTTCAAGTCCATACTTATCTAACACACCATTACCAATATATTCTCCAGGACCAAAAGAATGTTTTATTGTAAATATGATTAACCAAGGAACAATTAATCTTGTTGGAGAAGTAGAATTAAACAAAATCAAGGAAAAAGAAAAAATTGAACATCCAATGGCTGTTAAACAAGAATTTATTTTATCAGAACATCAAAAATTTTGTCCTATAAATAGAAGAAAGAAAAAAAAAACAATACATGAAGATTCTTCTCGATGTGAATCTGACAGTGAAATTATAAGTGAAAGGAGTGAATTGTTTATGGAAGATAGTATTGAAACATATGTAAAGGAACAATTATTTATAAAAGGAAGACATTTCAAAAAATTGAAACAATGGATTGGGTTATCTAAATATAAAATCATTTTCGATAGTTATTTTGATGACTTAGTAACAGACGTTTTTAACCAAAAGGTTGAAGGTAAGCCAAATACCTCTATGATTATTGTGACTAATAATAATTGGGTTTTTGGTTGTTTCAATAAACTAAAAATACCAATAATTAATAGTCAAGAAGAGACTCATGGATTGAGTGATAATGGATTTTTTATCTTTTCATTGAACAACCCACATCACACAATGCCAATTAAAATCACACAAAAAGAAACAATTCCAGGAAAGTTAATATTATATCCTAAAGATTCAAATCAATTATTTGGGGTAGAAGATGCATTTATTATTTCTCAATTACCAAACGAATCATATATTTTTAGAAATATTGAACAATATTATTTAATACCATCAGTAGTTGGAAAAGAATTATTTACTGGATGTTGTTATCCAGACTGTTTTTGTGTTGATAAATTATTTGTAATAGAATGGTTTTGAACTAGCAAAAGAATGATATTCTAATGTCCTCTTTTCTCATTAGATGCTTTAATTGATCGTTCAATACATAATTGTATAAATGGGTCATTAATTTGTATAAAGTCTAATAATAAAATATTAATTGGAAATGATTCAAGTTCTTTAGAATGAAGAAATTGAAAGAAGTTTTCTTTAACTTTATATGAAACACCTTTCAATGATTTTGAATTAGAAACTGACAAATAACATGATTTAATACTTTTGTTAGTAGGAGTTAGAATAATTTGAAGAATTGTAATACCAGTCCTTCTATTATTAATCCAATTCATTCCATCTGTTAAAATTCTTTGACTAACCTCTTGGAATGTTGGTCTGTCTGGCCAATAGGAATGAATAAAGTCTTGACCCCAGATATATGGAACTCTTTTAACTTCTTTTGGATAATCGTAAAATATAAAAACTCGTTTATTACTAGTAACTAAAACTTCAAGTGGAATGTTAAGATTATTTGGATTACATTCTACACTAATTCCATTGAATAAACAACTTATTATTTCTAAAATTTTTTCATTGTCTTCTTTGTTCATATTATAGATATGATTAATATCAAGAATTATGACTTCTTTCTTATGATGCCAAATAAATTCACTCAGTTGTGTTAATATTACAACAAATAAGTCACAGTACAAACCATGTACTGTATAAATATCATCTTTAAATTTTTGAATTCTTAAATCAAAATATCTAACCCCTTCTTGTAATTGTTGGTGTATGGTGAGTGTTTGTGTCTCTGACCAATCTTTAACAAATCCATTCATTATAATAGGAAATGAGTCATAAGGTTCTGCTGCTTTAATTTGGGTTTTAGTATTATAACTAAAACAGTTATGAGAACCAGCCAAACAAATCTCCTTAATTGTAAGATTTAATACATTTGACTCACCCATCCAATCAGATTTATCATTTAAACGTGACATTTACACAATCATTTTTCTAGTTTTTAGTTTCTTTTTTATGAGAAAAAAACAAAATAAAAGAACTACGAACATAATT
>NW_008575763.1:0-4063 GCF_000257125.1 Entamoeba nuttalli P19
TGACAATTTGATTTTACCATTCTTTTCTTTACTCTTCATCTAGAACTGTGAATTACCAATTCATATGTCTATAAATGCATTAAGTATAGACCCATTTGCAGGGATAGAAGATTTAAAAGAAAGCACTTATCCAATAATTTCTAAAAAACAACCTAAGTTGCTTTCACAAAAAGAACAATATAAACGACTTTCAATAGTAGATTCATCATATGAACAAGAATTATTACAACGACCTCTGGAAAGTGAAAAAGAATTAGGGAGTTGGGTTAGTTGTCCAGTGGATCCATTAATGATACCATTAGAAGATGGTTTAACAATTGAGAAGTTAATAGCTGAATTTTTATGAAAAGAGGAAGAAAAAAACTGATTTTGTTATTTTGTATGAAACAGGGTTTTATTTATTTTTTGTTAATTAGAATAAAAAATTAGGTTAATGAACGTTTCAGAGAATAACTTCAATATTTCACAACTAATTCAAAATGTTACATTACATAATTCACAAGGATATAAACATGTTAGCATTATTTCATTATTAAAAGGAAAATTTGAAATAATACTTAATATTTTCAAAAGAGAAATAAAGAGTTTTTTAATGATTGATTATTCTCATCCATCATTTAAATCAGATATGGATGATTTATTAAATGTGATATTTATTTGTATGATTATGGTTTTTAGTATTGGGTCAATATTTATATTATTATTAACATTAGGATGTTCTAAAGATAAGAAATTTATTAAATCTTTTTTGATGGTTATAGAATATTGTTGTATTATTATAATTGGTTTTGTTGGAATGATAAATCAATTATATACACCTCAGAAGTTTGAGGAAGTTTATCTTTCATTTTTTATCTTTTTAATGATAATTGTCTTATTTATAAGATTATTAATATCAATACCATTCTCATTAAATATCCCAACATTGTTTTATCCAATAATTTATATCTTCTGGTTAGATAATGAAAAATTAACTTCATTCAAACCACTTCAATTTGCATTTGGATATTCAGTTTTTATTCAATTTTTTGCTTCAATTTTTTCAGGATTAATATATCAACTACCATATATGCTAGTTGAACTTTTTTCTCTTCCATTATTCTATTTTGTTTGTTTAGTTGTTTTAGTTTTGGTCTTTCTATATATTTATTGTTTAGATTTCACAAAATAAATCATATTGGAGTATCAATGCTGTTCTTTCTGTTCTTTTACTTCTTGAGACTTCTGCTCATATATTTACTCTTCTTAGACCTAAACAAAGAACAATTAAATTAAAGAAAGATTAATTAATTTGAAATTAAATTTGTTATGAAATTTCCTTTTTTAAATTATTTAATTTGAATGAAGGTATTAAAACTCACATTCCAGTTCATTTAATAAATCTATTTCTCATTTAATTCTTTTTATCTCCTTTTTATAGAAGCAGTTAGTTTAGCTTATTAATTATGACATAAACTATTTTTTGTATTAAACAAAACAATTATAGTAGTTAGTTATATTTTTATAAGTTGATAATATTATCTCTTATAAAACATCAAATAATAGTTCATTCTTTTTTATTTTTATACAGTATAATAAATACCATATACATTTGAACCTTTTATTTGGATTAACAATGAATATATATTAAAGATATTATAAAAATATCATTTATTAGTTGTTTATTCTTTTTATTTATAAGAAAAGAATCTATTTATTCTTTAAACAACAAAGAAACAAAATATTATTTGATTATTTTGTTGTTGAGAATATATTTTTATTTAAGTTAATGATATAGATATTATAAAGAAAAACGGTTAAATAAATATATTTTTATTATGAAGATCATTTTTAGAATATTGAATATATGTTTATTTCCTTTAACCTTAAATTTAAAATTATGATATATTTAAGATATATGTATAAATTTTAATCAGTAAAAATTGGAATATTTGACTAAGAGTTAGAACCAACTTTTTAAAATAATTCAAACATTTATTCAATTATTTACAATGATAAAAATATACTTTTATGATAAATAAGAATAGAAATTTTTTAGTTTCATGTAAATAGTATTTACATAATGAAATTTAAGCTAAAGATCTTTTCTAGACATAAGATTTATTGTATATTTTCATATTCTAATTTTTTATTTTTTTGTTATTTAAAAAACGAAAATTATTTTCATTAAAAAAAATAAAAATAAAGATTTAATAATAATAAAATGATAAAATATAGTAAAAAAAAGAACTGAACAAAAAACGGAAAGAACAATGTTTAGGAGAAAGAGAAACATAATAAAATATACGTTTACTGTAGAAATCAAACGGGTTATTGGAGTTAAGAAATATCAAGGACATACATTGTTTATTAAATGGTGGAGAGGGTCGAAAAGTAAATCAGGTGTATTGAAACGATCATTAGTAAAAGAGGATGAGGCTTTGTGGAACAGCTCATTTACATTTGACACTAAACTACAGCCAAGAGGTAATGATGGGTTTAAACCAAAACAATTAGTACTTAGTATATATGTTGTTAAAACTTCAAGTGAAATTCTTATTGGAAGAGTGAAATTAGATCTTGCTCAATACATTGACATGAATGATAAAATTATTACTTTTCCATTTACTGAAGGAGAATGTAAAAAAGGACAAGTTGAAGCATGTTTATTTTCTGCTGAGAAAGGAAGTACTATTAGTATTTCTACTTCATTAGCAACAAATCAACAAGGATTAAATAATACAGATAAGAAAAATGAAGAAGGAAATCCATCATTATGTTCAGAAACTACAATAGAAACATCATTTCATGATTCAGTTGGTTCATTAAATGAACTTATTAAACAGCGAGATGAATTAAAAGTAGAGTTTGATGAAAATGAAGAAGAATATGGACAATTATGTGATGAAATTGATAATTTACAAGCTCAAATTGATGAGCTAGGTAATAATATTCCTTTTGATAATGTTTCCTTTTTAAGTCCAAGTAGTTATAATTTCTTATTTGAAAAGGTATTATTTAATACTAATTTAAATTTTATTGAAGACCAACCAGAAATAGCTATTATTTTATTTAATAGAATTCATGATGGTGATGAAATTGTTAAACAAGAAAATGATGGGTCAGATCATCAAGATGAGATGACTGAAGGAGATAACTTAGAAGAAGGATATGATGATACTGTTGATATTCCATTTGTTTCATTATTATTTGCAATTATTAATGGTATTGTTCGTTTGTCAAGTGGGTCTCCTACAAGATTATGTTATTGGTTATCAACGATATTACGATTATATGCAATGATTCATTTAGCAAGATTTGATCCAAAACGAAAGAGATTATCTGAGATGTGTCAACAATCAATTGAAAGTTGTATTTCAATGATATTAACATCAATAATAGATTATTCTATTTCTAAAACTGAACCATATGTTAGTGATATATTCTTAAATCCGAAAACACGACTACAAAATGAACGTGTTTTTAATTCAGTATTATCAGTTCTTAATGAAATGAACAATAATCATATTGATGTAATATTTAAAGAAGAATATGTGAAATTATATTTTCGATATCTTGACCGTTATTTATTTAATTACATATTACATACTTCTCCAAGTATTAATGTTGAAATAGCCTTAAATATTTTAATGCAAACAGCAAGAACTCGGTCATTAATTCCCTCAGAATTAAAAATTCAAGAATGTTTTAATTTAACAGGAAACGTTGCTAAAATAATACAATTAAATTTAGAGTCGTTTCAACCAAATGAATTATTTTCACAAATTAATGCTATTAATCCTCAGTCAATGTTTGAAATTATTAAAAAAATAACTCCTCCATTAAAAAAAGCAATTATTACAAAATATCAACAAGCAGTATTAGGTCAAATTAAAGTTATAGACATTGATCCTTATGCATCAGTATCAATAGATAAAACAACTCTTGACAAATTTCTTTTCAAACAGAATTAAATTGTTTTTTGTATTTTTAACTGTTATATATTTCTTTTTGTTATTTATTTTGGTATTTAATAAAAATAAATAAAATTTCTTTTTAAATAAAAAGTAATTAATTAAGTATT
>NW_008575764.1:0-12390 GCF_000257125.1 Entamoeba nuttalli P19
TCACCCATTTCTTCTATAATAACATATAGATAGTCTTTGGAGTTGAACTATTGTATTAATCAAAAAAAATGTTAGTATGCAAATAATAAAAATGAAAAAAGATGAAAAATATTAATCATCACAAAACAGTATCTGAAAATATAGGTTATTAGATGATTTGTATTTATTTCATTGTATTATCATCATTATCTTTTTTTAACAGAATAAAACATTAAACTAAAACATATGAAAATTATTAATTTTTTTTTTAACTCTTCAATGACAAAGGTACTAATATCTCTTCATTCTTTTTTGGTATTTTTTACTTAATAGAGATTATATATTAATAGTTTTTGTACCAACAAGAATCAAAACATATAGAAAATTTTTGTGAAAACTCAAAATAAAATTTGAATAACACTGAAAAATTAGTCTTTGAATTACTTATTCATCTGGTTCTTTAAACAAAAGGGATTATCAATTATTGTCGATCCAAAGAAGCTTGGTTCATGCTCTGGTTTAATTTATGTATATAACTAGCTTCAAAACAATCTGTAATGCCTAAACAATCATAAGAGTGTTAAGATCAATACTTTTTAAATTTCAATTTCAGAGAACAAAGAAAAGTTTAATAAAGAGTTTGTAAGGAGTTTTAATAGAACTAATAGAAGTATTGAATTAAAGAAAAAAATTTAATTTAATGAATTATAAGAAAGTATTTGAAAGATTTTTTCTATAAAAATTTTGTTATACTTTTTCAAAAAGAAATAACAAAAATAGAATTTCAGTGAAAGAATAGAAAAACAAACCCTAGTTTTTTAAATTCTTAAAACAAGAAGTACATGAAAAGACAATCACTCTCAAATGGAAAACATAGAAAAATTGATGGAGATGATGAGCAAATTGAAAAACCTTCTGCCCTTAAAGGATTTTTAATTCCTGTTACGAAAACTGGTAGTCCTATAAATGAAGAACTTAATGGTTCTACACCATCACCAAATATCCCAGAATCTCCTATGCCAGATGATAACCCTGGTTCATTTGATCGTATGGATCCACCAGTATCAGAATCAGCACAAGAAATGTTAAAAAAAAGAGGAATTAATAGTTTATTTCCAATTCAGGTATCTACTTATTCACCAATTTATTATCGTAAAGATGTTGTTGGAAAAGCACAAACTGGAAGTGGTAAAACAATTTCTTTTGCTCTTCCACTTATGGAAAGACTAAGAGCTGAAAATGAAAGAAAAGGAAAGAACCCAAGAGTTATTTGTTTATCACCAACACGAGAATTAGCTATTCAAATAGCAGAAGAGTTTACACAATGTTCATGTGGAAAATTTAAAGTTATTTGTGTATATGGAGGTGTTGATATTCAAGGACAAATTAATAAATTACAAAGTGGAGTTGATGTGATTGTTGGAACTCCAGGAAGGGTTAGAGATCTTTTTGATAGACAATTTTTAAAATTAGACTCTATAGAAACAATTGTTCTTGATGAAGCTGATGAAATGTTAAATATTGGATTTAAAGAAGAAGTTACTCAAATTATGGATTTTGTTCATGGAAGTGTTCCAAAAGAGAGTACGGTTCAAACATTATTGTTTAGTGCAACTATGCCAGCATGGGTTAAAGAAATCAGTGAAAAATATTTAAGAGATGATGCAGAAGTTATTGATGTTACAGTAGGAAATACTCAAGTTCCAAAGAATGCTAAACATCTTGCTTGTAGAATCTTTTATCAATCTAAAACACAAACTATTGCAGACCTTATCAGGGTATATGGTAGAACAGGAAGAACTATTGTTTTTTGTGATACCAAAGCTGAATGTACAGATTGTGCTATTGCTATTAATCCAATTTTTGAGTGTCAACAATTACATGGTGATATTCAACAAAAACAAAGAGAACAAACATTAAATGGTTTTAGAGAAAATAAATTTAATGTATTAGTTGCTACTGACGTTGCTGCAAGAGGTCTTGATATTAGTGGTGTTGATTTGATAATTATGACTCATGTACCAAAAGATATTCCACAATATGTTCATAGGGCTGGTAGAACTGCTAGAGCAGGAAAGGAAGGAACTACAATTACTTTGTTTACTAGGAAAGAACTTCCTCAACTTCAATTAATTGAGAGTAGAATTAAAATCCATTTCCAAAGAATTGGAACTCCACAAAAGGCTCAAATCGCTGAAGTTACTTGCGGAAATTTACCAGAAGAAATTAAAGAAATTCCTGATGCAACTGCTGAATTATTTAGAGATATTTCTAAAAAATTATTAGAAACTGGAGATGCTGAGACTGTCTTATGTAAAGTAATTGCTTCATTAAGTACTGTTAGTAATGACGATTCTGATCGTTCACTTCTTCAAGGAGAGCCTGGTGTTAAAACTTTGTTTATGGAAACTAAAGGAACAACAACTGGATTTAGTGGTACCAAATTTCTTTTAGGTAAAACTCTTGAACCATCTGAAATTGATAAATTGGGTGAAGTATATGTTTATAAAGACCATTTTGTCTTTTTTGATCTACCAACAAAAATTGCCAATAAGTTGTTAAAGTCTAAATCAAAATGGAGTAAGGCTATTGTCAATATTACTGTTCCTGCTTATTTCCCTGATGATGTTGGAATTGGAAATAGCAAAGACCCAAATGAAGAACGGGGAAGAAAAGGTTCTGGAAATGATAGAAGGGATGGAGGAGAAAGAAGAAGAGACGGAAATGATAGAAGAAGAGATGGAAATGATAGAAAGAAGTCTGAAAGTGATAAAAAAGACCGAAAAAGATATGGAAACAATAAAAGTGATGGCAATTCAAGTAGAAAAGGACATATAACTTTTTAAAAAAAAAGGGGATAACATTGATTGAAATTGTTTTGAATGACGTTTAATATTTTTTTTGTATTAAAACAATTGAGAAAGAACTAAAAATTAAGAATTTTATGTCAATATCTGAAGAACAAATTAAAAAGATTAGTATAAATCAAAACCAAGAGCTTGAATATCATAATTTTAAAGATGAAAAAGAAAAATATACTAAATCATGGGTGCATTACCCAAGTCCTCATATGGATGATGTATTTAAACAATTAGATCCGGAGAAGATTAAACCATTTTGTAAAGGCTCTGGTAAGTCAATTCAGGAAATTTATGTAATTGTCAAAGGGATTAGTAGAACGTTATTAAGTGAGATTAAAGTATCAAATGTTAATTTACAATATGAAAATAAGATAATTAGATTTGAATGTCTTATTTGTGATATCTTAGAAATAGCTATTAAATATGAACATAAACTACCTGAAATTACATTAGAAGACTTTGTTCTTAGTGACGAAAGAAATAAAGTTTATGCATATGGGGAATTATTTTATTTCTTAAATCTTTATTCTGACAACATCAAATGGTTTTTCATTGATTTTGACCCAGCAAAAACTAATATTAAACCAATTAACTTAAAAAATGTTTATTTTAATTTACAAAGAATGGTTGAATTGTGCAATGGAAAAGAGTCTAATTACAATGAAATTAAAATGTTTCTATTTGACTTACGTCATATGAATTCTATTCAAAATATTCTTCAACATGAATATTATCAAAAAATTTATAACAGAAAACATGGAGTTAGAATAAATTCTAAAGACTTATTTTTCATTTCAACGGATGGAAAAGAAGTTTCTTTTGAAAATGTTATTGACTCAAAACCTGTTAGTATATCATCAAAAATTGTCTTAGAATCAAATGATAAATCTTCTTCTATTCAAAGTGTTGGTCGAGGAGGAGCTGCATTTATTTTTAAAGGAAAGTTAAAGACTAAAGATAATGAAGAGATAGATGTTTCAATTAAACAATTTAAAACTGATCTTCCAAATACTAAATGGGTTTTTAAAAGAGAAAAAGGAATGAGTTTTTTAGTTAATGACCAAATTAATATACTTCCTGTTGTTGGATATTATGAAGAAAAAAGTACAAAGAAATATTATTTAATAAGAACTTGGGCAGATACTACATTAGAAAATGAATTAAAGACCCCAAAATTTGAATTACAAAATAACCCAGAAAAATCACTATCATATATTATTGATATATTATCGTGTGCAATTAATTTTAAAAATCTAGGTTGTTTTAATAGAGACTACAAATTAAATAATATCTTTATTAAAGATGGTAAAGCTCTTGTTGGAGATTTAGGTACTGCAATTGCTCTTTCTCCAACTAATCCTGGAGTAACTAAAATGTATACTCCATTAATGCTTCCTGACAAATGGGCTGAGGCTGAAGACAAAACGACTAATGACATTTATTCTATTGGAATAACACTATCTAATTTCTTAATGTCCCAATGTAACACTGAAAAGTTAAGGACTCAAGTTATTGAATCAAAAAAAAAAGGTTTATACTCTGAAGACATCTTTGTTCAGCAATTGTGTCTTACTGTTAAAATGGTACAAACACAAAATGGTGTTCCATTAGACTTGGAAACTTATATCAATGAATTCAAGGAAACTCTTTTAAAGATGATGGCACATAAATATGAAGAAAGAGCAACATGGGATGACGTTCAAAATCTTTTAAATTTAACAATAAAGACATATGAGTCTTTAACACACAAAAAATATTTGCCTTGTGTTTCTAAAAAGTTATTCACCTTAAAAGATGTTAGTAAGAGAATACTTCAATGGTATTCAAATTTATTAAGTTCAAATGAGGATATTATAGAAAATAAATTCTTTGGATATTCTGAATTAGTTTCTAATATCGAACAGAATGAGCCAAATCAAGAAATGTTTGATTTAACATTGAGACTTATTGAAGACATATTATTTGCTGCCAGTAAAAGAAGTGACAACGATTTAATGATGGATTGTAAGACAATCTTTGAAGTTCTAAAAACATATCCCTTCATTTCAGATGAACAAAAGTCAATGGTTGAGTATCTTTCTTCACTTATTAATTGATGGTGTTGAAATTCTTTTTAGGTTTTTTCTAATTTATATCTAGCGATTCTTTGGTAATATTTTATTTATAACTAACTTTTTTTAGTATCTAAAATATATTTTGATTCTTGTTTAAACACCAATTTCTTAATTTTCACAATAATCAAATACTATTTCAATGTTTTTATCATGTTATATTTGAACAGAAGAATGAAACTGGAATGAGTTGTAGTTTTTTATTTCTATGACTTACGTTAAAATTAATTAAATCCTTTGTGCTTTTTGCCATTCAAAATTATTATTTTGCTTGGTTTGTAAATATTTTGTAAATACAATTCGATGAAATATCAAAATGCTTTACAAAGAGATTAGATGGTTAATGTCATCAGTCATTAAGCATAATTAGGAGATGAAAAGATGTGTTGAATTTAATAATAATATCTTCATAAACAAGATACAAACAAAGAATATGATGAGAACAATCAGTCATTGAACAAACAAGTAATAAAACAAGAGAAGAACAATTGTCTGAATAAAAAAAAGAAAATTAAAAGAAGATAATAATGAAATAAAGGACAATGAAATGAGTAAAAAGAAGAGTATAAATGTGAAAATGAAGTAATGAATTATATAAATAAAATGATAAAACAGAATAATAAAAGAAATAATGAAATAGTAATAAGATAATATTTATGAAATGAATAAATAGTCACAATGAGCAATATTAGAAATAGAGAACGAAGTAATAAAAAAGAAGAATAGAAGATAATCAAATTTTGCATTAATATTAAATGATAAACATAAAATGATATAAACAAGCAATGATAAATAATAAATAATTATATATAAATGATAAAATAACAATGAATTTTTAATAAATCATGTTAATTAATATTCCAGTGTTATTTATAAGAATATCATCAAAAATAATTATAAAATTAACCTGATGAATCACTAAATCATATATTAAAATAATAACTTATAAGACATCTTCAAAATGATATTTAAATGAATATACAATAAAACACAGATCATAAAAACCATGATGAAATAGATAAGAAACACAAATTATGTGATGAAACAAAAAAAAAATAACTTTTTATTTTATAACAAATGACATATAAAATAAAATAAGATATAAAAAGAATATTAACAAGCAAGGAATAGAACAATCAAATGAAGAATAATGAATGAATCAAAAAGAAATAAGAAGAAAATAGATAAATAAAGAAATGAGAATAATAATACAATGTTTATAAAAACTAAAATAATTGGAGAATGACTATAATTCATAAAATAATGTTTAGACTAAGATATACTTGATCCCAAAAGAAATTTTAGAGTTACTTGTTTGAATAAAAAGAGCAAGAAAAATAAAAAGAAAATGATAATTAATTGAAATTAAACATAATAATATTTCAATAAAAACCAAAAAAAATTAATTTTGATAAATAAAAAGAATTGATTTGTTTTGGCAATGGTTGAAAACATTATTGGAACTACACTTGATTCGGCTATAACGTTATGTCAAAACCTTGTCCACACAAGGCATTGTCGTTCTGTTGGGTATGGACAAAAGTCACTTATTTATCATTGCAAAACATGTTCAAAAACTGAAGGTGCTTGTTTATGTGCATTGTGTTTTAATGGCAGTGACCATAAAGGTCATGACTATTCAATTACTGAAGCGTCAAATTTTACTTGTGATTGTGGTGATGAAAGTCAATGGAAAGAAGAGGGATTTTGTCCTCTTCATGGGAAGGGATTTACAGGAAATTTAAGGTTATTACTTCCAGATAAATATCGAGAGTTTCCTGAAAAAATGACTCAGTGTATTGATGTGTATGTTTTTGAATTAATTAGAAACAATATTACAGAAATAGAAAAGATTGGAGACATTATTTTAAAATTAATGCAAGTTGATTTATTTTATTTAATTATTGCAGAGCTTTTAACAAAACAATTCTCTCCTTCGTCATCTGTTCTCGTTGAACAGCTTCATCAACAAAAGATTACTTATCATGAATTTTTGTATGAAAAGATGTTTACAACACCAAAACCACCAACAACATTAATGAGAATTTTAACATCATTTCAAACTGACTTAACTTTGATTCATTTTGACCATGAAATTATTTATAAACTCTTTATTTATTCATTAGAGTTTTCTCAACACTCATTGAATGAAGTTTTTTGTAATACTTTTATCTTTCGTTCTTATAAAGATAACAACAATAAATATTTATTCTTTAATAAAGAACGTTATTTACAATTTATTTCTATTACCCAATCAGTACTTGATGGTTATGTTAGTCAGAATACAACAACTACGATGCAACAAGTACAAAATGTTTATGATTTTCTTTGGGCTGTTTTTCTTTATTGTCCAAATGAAATACAAGATGCTCCATTTGATAAATCATGTGTAATTAAAACTGCAGTGTTTTTAGCTACATTATCTAATCGTTTTGAAACACTTCCATGTTCAAAAGTTCATGAACAGCAAAATCAATCTCGTCAAGAAGTTTTAAAAAAAATTTATTGTCTTTATCTAATTACATCTCGTCTTATACCTAATATTAATATTCAATATTTATATGCTGCTTATAATGAAGTATTAGCAATCCTTATTCAACACATACAAAAATATTTTAAAGAAGTTCCTTCTATAGTGCTTGATGGAGATAGTATAGACGTAAGAACTCATCAAACAAATCAACCATGTTCTCCTATGGGATTCATTTTACCATTTTTTCTTTCAATTTATCTTAGAAGTATAAAGGAAGGGATTAATCCATTAATCCCAAAAGAAGATGCTAAATTAATTCTTCAATATTGTTTATTGTCAATTAAATTTCGACAAGACTATGAGAATAAAGTATATATATACAATGATGACACTGTATTGCTTTTTTATTGGTATTATGTTTCTGGAACAAATCTAAGAACAATTTTAAGTGATTACACAATGGTTAGACTACTTATTCCTATTGTTGGAGTAGAATATTTTATTAAAGAAAGTTGTGTCATGTTTGAAATGATTGAATATTCTCAAAGTATTAAACACTATTCAATACATAAAATTAACAACAAGAAAGAAATTGTTGTGAATTATTTAACATTGTTAATACAAATAGATAGAAGGTTTGAGTTAGTAAATGATATGTCTGATGAAGATATGTTAAAATTGATGATTTCACATCATATTATTAGTGGTAATACTAGACCAAATGAAATAAGTAAAAAAGTAATAATACGTAATTTCAATACATATGATTTATTTGATGTTGTTTATGATAAAGATAGTAAACAATTAAGAAAACATTATTTAGAAGAAATAGACCCTTTAACTCCGTTATTAAAATTATCAGAAAAAGAAGTTCTTATTAATACTTGTTTATTACAACCCCAAAGCCCATTACCACATAGGTATCAATTTAATAGTCTAAGAAAAGATGAGCCTCATAAAATACTATTTCAAAGTGTTTTAATTTATTCATTAATTAAGGATATAATTGAATTAAGATTAGAAGATATTTCACCACTTATTATTATGTTAATTCTTGAATGTAATGATGTTGTTGAAGAATTGAATAAAACCATCACAATAGGGAGATATATTTTATCAGAGCCAAACCATGAAATAGAAAGATTGATAATAAGTGATAAAGAAATGGTTCAAATAAATGAATATATGAAATATTTTGGAAGAGAAATGGGGATGAAAGAAAAAGAGTTATTTGAAATGAATGAAGTTGTTAAAGAAATTGGAAATGGGTTTGAGGTAGAATATGAAAATTATAAGAAAGAACAAAGAAAAAATATAAAACGCCATAAAGACAAACAAGCACAAATAAAACAACGAATGATAAACCAACAAAATAAAATATTACTAAAAGATAAACAAGAATTACAAGAATTAGTTAAAGAAGAAGAAGAAATTTGTGTTATCTGTCAACAAAAAAAGAATGATATTGTAGGATTTTTTACTTGTTTTAGTGAAAATAAAAAAGTTGAAACTATCAGAAAAATGAATAATGGAATTAAAGTGAAGTGCAATGTTAATGGATGCCAACATACTGTACATTATAGTTGTTATCAACATTATAAAAGAAATGTATGCCCAATATGTAAATATCAAATTAATCATTTTCTACCTCATCAAAATGAATTTAAGAAAGAAGAATCAACTATTATTGAAGGAAAAGAAACTACAAGAAAAGAGGTATTAAGAAATTGCATTTTTAATGAATTTTATGATGAAAAAAGTAAAGAAATCGATATATTAGAAAATGTGATTGATTGTTTATATGGTACAATAGTATCATTACAATGTTCTTCAGAATTAAATTATTTATATAAAGAAACAGACAGACAAATAATAATATCATTGTTAGAATTAGCTCGGTTTATTTTTTATGAAACTGAATTATTTCAAGACATTCATCAAATGCACTATGATATTGAAGACTATTATCAACAATGTAAAAATCCTCTAAAAATTTATTTATTTAGTTTAGTTTCTCAATCAAATACAATGGAACGTATCGCTTGGATATCACAAGCAAGGAATTGTGCTTGTATTGCAAAACAACTTGGATTATGTCATGATGAATTTGTTTGTATTGATGATGACATTCACTATCAAAATATAATATTACCAACGAATATACAAAAACAACTACAAGAATGTCTAAGTATTAAACAACTTACTGAACAATTGACATGTGTACTAAATGATCAAATAAAATTATTAAATGAAATTATTCATATTAAAGAAATTAATGTGTCAATAGGAGTTTATGAAATGATGGGATTTATTGATGAACTTTCATTTAATAGTTTGCCTGATATCAAACAACCAATTTTTGATTTTAAATTACAAAAATATTTTAAAGATTTTGTAGGGCAATTTGCAGAACAAAAATGTAGTGTATGTAATGAATTACCAAAAGAATATATGAAATGCTCATATTGTTTAAGTTGTGGTGCCTTTATTTGTGATAATCAAGAATGTTTTATTCTTCATAAATTAAAAAAAGAATCTCCTGATTTATTATATATTTATTTAAGAAATGGAAGAATTTGTGTTCATATTAATTCAACACTAACTGCTTCATCTTGTATTTACTTTAATAAATATACAGAACCTTTTGAACAAAGTCAATTAAAACATAGTGAATTTATTTTAAATGAATTAAAATTACAAGAATTTTTACAACATTATATAAGAGGAGATGTTATAGAAAATCCAATGTTTAAATGATTTTTAATAACAATATTTTTTTTTTCTTTTTATAAAAATCTTTAACAATATGAAACTTATAATTTTTCATTAATACAAAAATGGGACTAGAAGATACACTCATGGATAATGGTACTTTGGGTTATTTATTATTTTCAACCCTTTCTATTATTTTATTTGTAGTTATTGCTATAGTATTACAAATTCTTCAAAAATTTAAAATTATTCATTAAATAAACCAATAACAACCTAGTTGTTATTAAATAAAAAACCCTGTTTTCAATTATTATGTTTACTTTTTTCTTTAAATTAATTCAACCGTTGATCCTTTCGTTTGTTGTGGTTTTTCTTCTTCTTCTGGAATTTCTTTTACTTGTTCTTCTGTTTGTTGAGAATTTCCATTGTTAGTGTTTCCTTCATGAATTTGGGGTTGTTCACCTGCTTTAACTAATTCCCCATGTTCTATAACTCTTTGTTCTTCACGGAATTTTTCTTCTTGAAGTATTTGTAATTCTTCCATTCGTTTTGCTTTCTTGTCTTCTTCTTCTTTAATTGTTTTGAAATAGTTATGAGCGTCATTCTCTGAACATCCTAAACATTTAGCAAAGAACCCAATATGGTCTATACAGTCTTTTTTGTACAACCCCTCAAATTCTTTTGTTCCACAGTCTTTAATAAATGCCTGTGTTTGTTTAGTTTCATAAGAAGTTTTATATTTTTTTTCTAACTTTTCATTCATTAAAAGTTTGAAGTTTCTTAATTGATTTAATTTACAGACTGTAAATGGAATAGTTCTAAGTCTATTATTTGATAGTTCTAATGTATCAAGACTCTTTAATGATCCAAGTCCTGGTGGTAACATAGACAATTTGTTATGAGTACATACTAAGGTTTTAAGATTTACTAATTTCTCAATTTCATTTGTGATATAATCAAATTCATTGAAATTCATTCTTATTTCTACTAACTGAGTACAATAACTAATT
Organism: Entamoeba nuttalli P19; assembly: GCF_000257125.1. Classification (NCBI taxonomy): domain Eukaryota; phylum Evosea; order Mastigamoebida; family Endamoebidae; genus Entamoeba; species Entamoeba nuttalli. The sequence goes on from NW_008575764.1 coordinate 11,147, forward strand.
CCTTTTGGAAGAACAGAAAGTCTATTATGAGTTAAATTTAATGACCTTAATTGAGAATACATAAAGAAATTACTTGGCAATGAAGTAAGCATATTGTATGAAATGGCAAAATTTTTTAACTTAAGTAAGTTAGTAACTTGTTTTGGAAGTTCTTTAATTTGATTATTGTTAAGATTTAAATCTTCAAGATTAAATAACTCTCCAATTTCTATTGGTAAATCTCGAATTTCATTAAAGGCAAGGTTCAATGATTCACATGAAGTAACGGTGTTAATGCTTGGTGGTAATTTTTTTATTCCTTTTTTACAAAATGTTAATTTCTTTTCTTTGTCATCTGCTGCTTTTTTTATGGTTTTTTCAAGTCCTGCTCCCATTTTTTCCTTTTTATAAGATTTTTAAGATTCTTCTTTTGCTTTTTTTGATGAATTGAATATTAACTTTTAATATCATTTTTATTTATTATTAACTATAACTTTCTTTTCAAGTTAAAATCTAAAATTAATTTTTCTTTTTCAAAACAAAAATTGGTTTATATAACGTTTTATAAAAAAATAAATATTTGTTTTGATGGTTATTTTATTTTAATAACAATTAACCTCAGTCAGAATTTGAAATTATTAATTCATTTAATTGTAATAATTTTTAGCAAAAATTATTTGTGAAAGAAAGAATTTATTGAATAGTAGTATTATAAAAAGAAATTAATAAAATTAATTATTGTGTTTTAATTTTGTATTTTCATACTGAGAAATTGAAGTGTTAAAGAGTAAACAGAATTATACAAATCTTGAGAATTATTAAGAGAAGTTCAATGATGATTTATTGATGAGGTTGAATAATTCATTGAATTTTGACTTTCATAAATTGAAAAATCAGTGTTTACAAATTAATGAATGAAATTCTCATAGTCAAAGTAAATTCTGTGTTTTAAGAATCATAAAATACTATTTCGTATTTTTTCAATGAATAGTGTCATGAAACAATTCAACTTGTTATATAAAAAGAGTTATTATCTATTCATTTCATATTTGATCAAATGTAAAAACAATCATTATTGATATTTTCTTTTATTTCTTTATTATTTTCATTCTCTCCATTTCTATTTATTATTGCATCATTATCAGTAATATCATGTTAATTTATTTATATTCTTCTTTCTTTTACTCATCTTTCTTTCTATAATTATAGTTTATTATTCTATGGTTAATGTGCGTTGACTAATTCATTATTTTCTCTTCATTTTT
>NW_008575765.1:0-597 GCF_000257125.1 Entamoeba nuttalli P19
AAAAAAATGATTTGGTTTGATTTAAGCTAATAATGCCTTGAAGAAACCAGGAGCTGGTGAAGTACCAGTAATACCAGCAACAGCAATACGAGCACGAGTATTAACAGAAATCTTCATATCTGAAATTTCTTTATCTATTTCTTGCATAAATTCAATAATGAAATCGATAAGTTTATGTTTAAAGAGATTTTCTGTTTGGAAGTTAGTAATTAAGAAAGAAATATCATATCCTTTGATTGGTTTTCTTCTAAGAATAACAAAATTTTCAGCTCTTTGTTGAAGGAATGAAACAAATCTTCTAAGAAGAATAACCTCAAGATTATCAGCTTTTTTAACACAAATTGAAATTCTTACTGAGTTAATTGATCCTTCAATCATTACTTTCTCACATTTATCAACTCCATTTTCTTCACCACTTGGTTCAGATGGTACTCTAACAATAACTACTGGTTTAAAAATAACTTCTTTTGAAAGACCAAGTTCAACTTCTGGTTTATTGTGTCTTTCAATTAATTGTGATGCAAAGTTAGTTACACACATTGCACTATTCAATGTTGCTCTAATAGTATCTAAATATGCTTGATAAGTGGTAGCCAT
>NW_008575766.1:0-3544 GCF_000257125.1 Entamoeba nuttalli P19
AAGAAAAGAGTGGTAAAAAGAAAAGAGTAAATAACTTAAAGTACAAAATTCAATTAGAAGATGTTAATACTTTTAAAATTTGATCACATTCTGAATTAGTTAATGTATTAAAGTCTATTTCAAAATCATTTTCATCAGATGATGAGATTTTTGTATCTTTGAGTAAAATAAGGATGTTGTAGAGTTGTTTTGGAGATGCGGATTGGAATTTAGTAAGAAGGTCTGATTTCTTTGATACTAATAATTGGTGTTGGTCAAGAAAGAAAGGGTCAATTAATTTATTGATGTCACAATCTTTGATTAAGTCAGAAGAATGGGAAAGAAGATACCTGTCAAATTCTTTCCGAAGATTTTCATCACTGAAACAATTATAGCCATTGAGTTTTATTGAGTTTTGGATTTGTTTAATTTCACCAAAAAACATACACAGAAATTTTTGAGTTTTTTCATCGAGCTGTTGAAACATAAGTTGTGCTTGAGGATTAGTTTTAAGAAGAGTAACATGTTTATAAAGTTGAAATCTGTCTTCATAAGGAATAGAAACATTTCTGTAGAATTGAGAAAAAGCAGTACTGAGTGTAACCATATGGTCAATTGATGATTTACATCTCATTATTCTTTCATAATTTCCTTCCATAAACTTTGAAAAAATAGGATCAATTACAAGAACCATTTTGAGAAAAGTAGAGCCATCTAATTTATACTCATCATTGCTCATTGTTATATAGTTATTTCATAGATTAAAATTTTGTAATTAACATATTCAATAATTATAATTATATTATATGTTATGGTTTTTTATTCAAAACAAAAAGTTGAAATTAAAACAGTTAAAATGCTTTATTTTCTAATTACATTAACAAATGAAATACAATAACTCTGCTATGACTGTAAAAATAAACAGAATGGTATGAATAAAATGAAAGTTAAAATGAATATGAAGAACAATAATAATAATAAAAAATCAATTTTGTTTTAACAATTGAGAAATTATATTTAATGAAGATTTATGTGAGAAGGATTAATTTGTAGTAATATAATTTTGAATAGTTTTGGATGAATCATTGAGAAAAGTATTTGACAGACTTGTATTATTACTTGAGTTAGATGTACAAGAAGGTTGAGAATCTAATTGTTGGATTTGTTTAACTACCGTTGGTGATAATGTATTATTAGAAAAGTCTTTGATAATGATAGAAATGTTATCAATTGAATTAGTACTATTCTGTAAACTAACTAAGGAAGAAAGAGGTTGAATTTGATTTGATGAAATAAGTTGTGAGTATTGATGTCTTAAATTTTGGTTTTCAATGAGAATTGTTTGTAACTCATGTTCTAATGACTTTTTCTTCTCTTCAAAAAGAGGATGTGGTAGAGAAGGGGATTGTTGTATGTTTGTGTTAGAAGAAATGAGATAAGTTAATGTCTGTTGTAGTCTTTTTTCTAATAAAAAGACTCTTTCTTCTAGTTGAGATACACGCTGTGTAAGTCTAAGAACTTGATCATTTTCAGGAGATTGGGAGGTTATTTCATGTAGAAGAAGAGAAGAAGGAAGTTCCATGAATGAAAGAGAAGAATAAAATTACAAGTTCTAAAAGAAAGAAAAAGTACAACAACAAAGATAAATACAAAATTCTTATTTCCAAATACTTTATTATTCTATAAATTATATAACAAAATATACAAAAAAAAAACCTTTAAAATCTTCCTAATTTGTTAATTGATTCATTTTCCAGTGACTTTGTTAATGGCATAAGCAAGACACTCATTAAGAGTTTCTTGTGGGAAGTCAACAATGTGTTTTGAATCTTGTAAGAGTTGTGCTGATTCTCTTGCTTCCTTAATGTCATGTTCTGCAATATCATAGACTTGTTGCCAAGTAAGATCAGTAACACGTGCAACTCCATCTTTAATAGCTTGCATAGCAACATCAGCTGCTTCCTTTGGGAAAATACCTGGTTCATCCATAGTACCAATAATATTGTCTGGATTAATACCTCTCTTCTCAGCAAATTCTGCAAGTGCTCTTGATGCAGCAATTGCCATATTATCTGTAATCTTTCTTGCTCTAACAATTAATGCTCCTTTAAGAATACCTGGGAATCCAACTGAATTATTAACTTGGTTAGGGAAATCTCCTCTTCCAGTGGCTACAATATATGCTCCTGCTTCTTTTGCTTCATATGGATAAATTTCTGGAACTGGATTAGCACAACAGAATACAATTGGTTTTTCTCCCATAGACTTAATCCATTCAGCTTTAACTACTCCTGGACCTGGAGTTGAAAGTGAAATTAAAACATCAGCTCCAACACATGCTTCTGCAATACTACCAAATTTACTTGGATTAGTACTTTCACAAATTTCCCATTTTCTATAGAATCTTGTATCTTTCTTAATATCTTCTCTTCCATTATGAAGTGATCCTTTACTATCAAACATAACTATTTTCTTTGGATCAGCTCCTGCTGTAACAATAAGTCTAAGGCATGTAGTATTTGATGATCCAGCTCCAATAAATACCATTCGGCATTCATGAATATCTTTCTTTACTAATTTTAATGCATTCAATAATCCTGCAAGTGTAACTGATGCTGTTCCTTGTTGATCATCATGCCATACTGGAATATCACATGTTTCTCTAAGAACATCAAGAATCTTATAACAATTTGGTTGTGAAATATCTTCTAAATTAATAGCTCCAAATGTATGTTGAATTCTTTGGACAAATTCAATAACTGCATCAGGATCATTCTTTCCTTCTTTATTCTTTGAATCAATACAAATTGGTACTGCATCAATTCCTCCTAAATATTTCATTAATAATGCTTTTCCTTCCATAACTCCAAGTCCTCCTGGTGGTGTAACATCTCCATCTCCAAGAACTCTTGTAGAATCTGAAACTACTCCTACAAAGTTTCCTCTTAATGAATAGAACAATGATGAATCATTGTTATCTCTAATATTTGTTGAAATTCTTGATACTCCTGGTGTATAATATGCATTAAACCAATTAAATCCTGCAAGTGTACATTTAGGCATAATTTGAATCTTTCCTTTATAAAATTTATGTACTTTCTCCGCTAATTCTTTATAGAATTGTGTTTTAGCAACTGCTCTTTGTTCTTGTGAAAGTGTACTTGGAAGACATTCTTCCAAATTAGAAAGATCTGCTTTTAATTGTGCCATGAATATATTTTTTTAGTTGTTCTCTTATTTTTATGTCCTTTTCCCCGTGGTGCCACATCTTTCTTTTTCTTTTTCTCTTCTTCTATTTCCTCTTTTTCAATGTTTTTTCTTCTCTTTTTCAACTTTTTCTCTCTTTTTATTCTTCTTTATCTCTTCCTTTTTGTTTCTATGTTTTTTTCTTTTTCTTTCTGTTTCTATTTCTCCTTTCTTTTCAACTGAACTTCCACTCCCTCTCCAATTCCTTGTATTTCTCTTGAATTTCTACTCTTTCGTCCTCTTTCGTCTCTCTTATCCTTTTTCTTTGTGCTTCTCCATCATCCCTTCTTTGTCTCCTTCTATTTCTTCCTTTCTTACC
>NW_008575767.1:0-2159 GCF_000257125.1 Entamoeba nuttalli P19
TTTTTTTTTTGTTTTTAAATGTAAAAGAAAAGTTTAAATTTTCTGTATCATATTTTTTTCGATTTATTTATCTATTAACATAATAATAAAAAATAATAATTTAATGAGAATAACACAAATAATCTTAAAAAGTAATGTTATACTTAAATAGCAACAAATAAATAAAAATTCTAAAAGTATTATAAAATACTATTAAGTTATCCGAGTTATAACTTTCTTATTCTTTTAAAATCAATTTTCTCTCTTTGCAGATTTCATTATCAATCCAAAAGGTGGTAGTATTAAATTTATATATAAGTGATGAAAAATACAACAACACCTATCATTGTTTTTGATTTTTAAATCATTTCAAGAAGTATTATTTCTATTCTAAAAGAAAAAAAATGAAATAATTTAATGGTTATTAAGAAGAATTAATTTAAACATTTATTATTAAACAAAAAACAGTGTTTAGAAGTTGGTGTAATAAAAAGAGAGTATAACAAAAGATGAAGTGAATAAATACAATTAAGTTATAGCCTTTGTTAACAAATAATACAAGATTGTTTTTTCTTCTTTTTAGATAATTTCTTTACTAACTTTTCTTCTGATAAAGAGGAAGAAGAAGTTGAACCAATAAGAGCCAAATTTACAGGAACCGAGTCTGATAAATTAGAAGAGTTATTTACTTTTAGTTTAAAAGTTTCACCAGAATTAAAAGTAAGTTTAAGTAAACTAGGAGAAGAAACATTTGAATGTCCTTTATAAACTCCCATTAATTCACGATCTTTTTTTGCTTTTTCTTTTTCTTTGAGAAGATCAATAAGTAGTTGTTTATAATGAATAGAAGAATATTTAAATTCAAAATGTGGAATTGGAATATCTTTTTTAAAATTGAAGATCATTGCTTTTTCAAATATTTTAATAAATCCATTAAAGCTAAGAAATCCATCTTTATCATCATCTAATTTACTAAAAAGAGTCTTTAAATTTTTATAGAATGGTTTACTGTTTTTGTCAATTTTTGATACAAATGTTTTTGTCATAGAGAAATCAATTCCTTTTCCTTCTATATTAAAAGCATTAAAAACTAAATTAAATAATGCAACCATTTTAGCATATTCTTTGTCTTCAAATAATTTATTTGCTTCATTTAAATATGTTTGGAAATATTTAAGATGAAGGGAACAATAAATAAATTCATTAACAGTAAAATAATCAACGCTTGTTCTATGAAAACAATTAAAAATTGAACGTATTGGTAATTGATTTATATCCATTCTTATTAATGCACTAATTCCATCTGTTGTAAATATTCCTAATATTTCTCCATGTTCTTCATCTGTAATTCCATCAGCAATGACTTTAATTAATGATATTAAAGAATCATCAGTATCATCATAAAGAATAAATGACCAATAATTAAATAATATTTGTTCAAAAATATTATAATCAATAGGTACTTCTAATGATGTAAATAAATGAATTGTATTAAGTAATGATGTAGCTCCATTAATAGATGCACTTTGTTCAAAAAAATTAAAATCTTCTTTTCTTAAAAATGTTCCAGCACCAGTTCTATCAAATTTATCAAAGAAATATTTTAATAATGTACGAATATATCCAATTTTATTTTCAGTAATATCAATTGTTACATATTTTTTATTGATATAATTTAAATCTTCTCCTATTGATAAAAGACGATTTTTTGTTAATCGTTCTTGTTTAGGAGAGGTACAATTTAATAAGAAAAACCATTGTAATTTTGGAAATTCATTAATTAATGGTTTAATTTGATATGCATTTCCATTTTCTTCATTTTCTTTTTTCAATGAATTAATAACTTTATGTCGAGGGATGATAATAGTTTCAATCGAAGGGATATCTATTGGCTGAGATTGTTTGAGGATCTCTCTGTCTTTTAATTTCTTAAAATCATTAGTTGTACTAGATTTACTTAGTCTTTTCCTTGTTATTGTTAATCCATCTGACAATGTAATAGAAGTATTATTTTGAACTGAAACTGATTGAATATTAAATTTAACACAAGTAATTTCTGATTGTACATTTGACATTTGAGTATCAGATTTTGGTATAATTTCTTCCACAGTAACTTTTTCAATAAGTGAACAATCCTTAGTTGGTGAATTTTTTTCGTTTTGTTTTGACTCTTTTTTTTT
>NW_008575768.1:0-270 GCF_000257125.1 Entamoeba nuttalli P19
AATTACTCTATTTAAGTGTATAATATCAACAATATATTCATCAAATTTGTATATATTAATATTGAATAACACTTGTTGTTGTTAAATATAACATATGAAGTAACATATATTTGAGATAATAAATAAAAGAAACTATACATTATGACCAAGTAATGTATAAATGCAAATGTAATTACAAAACATTTAAATAAAAAGATAATAAGAAATAAAAAACAATAAGATAATGAAATAATCAGAAAGTATCAAATAAAAACAAAAAGATGTAAAAAC
>NW_008575769.1:0-377 GCF_000257125.1 Entamoeba nuttalli P19
TATCAAATAAAAACAAAAAGATGTAAAAACAATAAACAATAAAATAAGAAGAAAACACTTCAAGAAAAGAAATAGATAATAATAATCATAAAGAAGAAATAACTAACAAATTTAGTATCATGACATTTAAAATACAAAACTTAAAGACATAAATAAAAACCCTTATTTTTACTATCCGTATCTTTATATTCTTATTATTCATTCGATATTTATTTTTATACTTTCAATTCTATAAACAAATTCTTAAATTATTTATTCTCAGTTTGTTTATTATTTATTCTTTATTCAATTAGACAATTTAATATTATTATCATTCAAATTTCGTTGTTTGTATGTTAATTATTCTATTTTTATATTACTTTATTATTTTATTTTTT
>NW_008575770.1:0-256 GCF_000257125.1 Entamoeba nuttalli P19
AAACAATAACAGAAGAATCAGCACCACAAGTAGGAAAAGATGCAAAAGCAACACAAGAAAACGCAGCAACAGTACCAGGAGAAACTACAATAACAGTACCACAAGAAAATGCAGCAACAACAGGAGATGCAGTATCACCTCCAAAAGGAAATGAAGTAGTACCAGTACCTCCAGTAGAAGGAACTTCATCACCAGTTCCACCTAAACAAGTACCAGCACCAAATGGACAACCAGCAGGATCAGCAACTTCACCAGT
>NW_008575771.1:0-904 GCF_000257125.1 Entamoeba nuttalli P19
CCTTTAAAATTATTGTATAGACTTATTCCTTTAATTCAACCAAATACTTCTTTATCTTATCCTACAACTATTCTTAGATTATTTAATTGCTTTTTATCAGACACTAATCCACTTATTCGTGAATTTACAGCAAAACATTCCCCACAAATTCTCTCTCCAACAATACAATATCTTTATTCATTATCTCCACCATCTGCATTGGCTAAATATTCAAGTACAACATTAACAACAACTGGTATTCAAAGGGTTTCTCAATTAATTGCTATTTCTTATATTATCAAACAAAACTCATTCCCAACATTAAATAGACATTTTTTAAATTCTACTTCTATTCCAAGACTTCCAAATCCACTTTCTAAATATGAAACTCCTTTACTTGCAAATATTCTTTCTTTTGTTCCTTATATCTTATATCAATCATTTGATCGTTTACAACCATCAATTCAAATCTCTGGATTACATGCATTTGTTCGTTCTATTAGATATTTATGCAGAACCCCTTCAACAACAGTTACATCAAATTTGTTAAATCAAACATTTAATTATTTACTTGAAATTATTAGAGCTATATTAACTGTTCATCGTCCTGAATGTGCTATTCCTTTTAAATATTCTCTTCCAATTGAATCACTAGCAAAAGAAATGACTCTTATTAATGCTCGAAGTGATGGAATAGACAATCCTGTTATTTCACTTTCTTCTGCATCATTTTCAGCACTTGCTGTATTACTTAGAAGAGTAAAACCAACTAAAGAAGTTTTTTCTTTACTTAAATTATTTATTGATGAACATACTCTTCCTATTCATCTTGCTATCAGAGAGATTCTACGTTATGGATTAACTCCATATCAACAAACAGAACATCCTTTATATGATTCATTATGTCTTGAAGCTGATGCTGTTA
>NW_008575772.1:0-2786 GCF_000257125.1 Entamoeba nuttalli P19
TTAAAATTATTTTATTTTATATTTACAGTATTTTTCTATTGAATAGAACCACTTCATTCTTTTATGTGAAAGTATTTTCATATATTTAGTGCTAATGCATTTTCCAATAATCTATTACAACGTATCAGAGATGATAATGTGCTTTGGTTAACTCTATAAAATAACAATGATATTTGAAATTGTTACCACAAAATTCTATTTAAATCATAAAAACAGCACCATTATTCATCTTTTATTTTAATCATTTGAACTAAATAGTGTCTCTTAATAATATAATTGTTTTACAAAGGATTAGTTAATGAATCAAATAAATTAGAAGATAGTAAAAATAATCATGAACGAAAGAAGAATGAAAATATTTGTGGTAGAGTCACGGTTAATAAGATTAGTGTTATTGTCATCAGATTTATCAGAATTATTTATTGGTTTATTCTCTTTTTCTTTCTTTTCTGCTTCTTCTTGTTTCTTCTTTTCTGCTTCTTCTTTCTCTTTTTGCTTTTGTTTTTCTTGTTCTTCTGTACTTTCACTTTTTTTATTTGCACTGTCAGTGTCTGGATTTTTGACTTTGTCATTTTTCGCTTCTGAGCTTGTTCCATCTTTATTGTTTGTATCAACTTTACTATCTTTTTTCTCTGATGTTGTTCCTTCACTCTGGTTTGTACTTGCCTTATCTTGTTTTTGATCTGGTTCACTTTCTTCTTGATTTTTTTTCTTAGCCTTTTCAGTTTCATCCTCATACTCATTATGTTCTTGTTGTTGAGTTTGATTTTCTTTATTATTTTCTTTAGGACTTTCTTTCTTTTCTGAGCTTTTACTTCCCTTTTCAGGACTTTCTTCTTTCTTAGATACTTCTTGTTGCTGTTTTGCTTTTTCTTCGTTTTTCTTCCCTAAGCTTTCTTCAGTTGCTTTTTGATTTCCTTCACTCACTTTTCCATTTTGTTGTCCTTTATCTGTTTTACCTAGACCCGTTGATGCTGATTCTTCTTTAGTTATCCTTTCTCCAGTCACATAAGTTTCTTCCTTTAAATGTATGTTATATCTATTGTACATTCTTTCATTAATATTAGTTGTGTGTATAACTTCTTTGTTTATTTCTTCTATGCTGATAATAGCCTCTGTTGCACTAGTAAATATAATAAACAATATAAATGTAATCATTGGATAAAATTCCATTTCAGTTTTTCTCTTAAATATATTCATTTCTATATTTTCGTTTATTCGATTTATTTTCAATTCATAATTCAAATCATTGCGATTCTATAAATATACTTAGTTTATATTTATATTCAATATTATTAAATTTCATATTATGTTATTATTTCTGTAACTTCAATAAGTGGAGTGTGTTTTCAATAACCTTTTTCTTGTTTTCTTTCTTAAATAAAATAACTTGTTTAAATAAAAATATTATTATAATTAGTAATTCTATCATAACAAACTATTATTTATTATAGTTTAACTTGTATGAATATATTATTTATTATTAAAATATGTTGAACTGTTATTAAAGTGCAAGTATAACTGAACACAGTTGAATTCAATTTTATTTTTGTTTATATTACAAATTATATTATATATTGTATTTTTTAACTTGATAATAAACTCTATTAACTTGTTGACATGAATCATTATACTTTGTTATTTGATATTTCTTTGTATTATTTTATTGTTTTAATTAAACTAAATACTAAATAAAATATTTTAATATTTCTTAATCACCTTGTTTTCTTATTAAATATAAATTTATCTTTCATATTATTTACTAATAATTTGAAATGTTAAAAATAATATTATTCATATTTAAATAATGAATTAATTAGTTACAATCATTTCTTTCAAATAGAGAATATTGAATGTGTTGTATATTTAGTATTTTAAATTTATGATAACTCTTTTATGTATTTTCACATTAGTTACAGAAATATTTAATAATAATTATTGCTTATAAATTGATAATTAAATCAATAATAAATATGTAAATTTTTGTATTACTTGTATTATAACTGATATGGTTAGAAATATTATGATCAATACTTATCATTTATCATTCTTTCCATTATTTTTATTATTATTTTCTTTTATTTAATGAAGAATGAATATAATAAATATTTTATATAACTCTTTATATTTTATGTTTCATTATTCTTATTAAATTAATGTTAATATTATCTTTAGTTATTCAATTAATATTAAAATGATTATTTATTGATAGCAGTATTAATTATAAATAAAAAAGTATTATCTGTAATAGATAAATGAAATAATTAGTTAGTATTTTCCTCAATAATAAAATGAGTATATATTATAAATAACATTCATAAAAATTATTATAACCTTCAGACAAGAAATAAATAATTATGTGCTATGTACTTTTACTGTTATTTTGTTATAAATATTTTTATAAAAGAGAGAAGAAAAATAATTAGACTTAAAACGGATTTGAATCAAAATGATATTACTTGAGATGAAATTGGTGAATCAATACTCTCTTCATTTGCTTTACTATCTTCCATATTATTTGTTGTACTACTTGAACTAGTATTTATACTATACCTTTTTTCAGAAGAAGAAAAGTCTTGAGATTTAGTTTCAGTCCTTGTTGAACCAGAACGACCTTTAGTAGAATTTGATTTATCAGTCATTCTTCTTAATATACCATCTAAAACTGCTCCTAATTCTTTGAAAGTAGGTCGTTCAGATGGATTGTGTTTCCAAGATTGTTCAATAAGAGTCTTAAAAATGCAATCTTCAGCAACATCAAGTCTTTTTCCAGCACCTACAAATCT
>NW_008575773.1:0-3610 GCF_000257125.1 Entamoeba nuttalli P19
GTTCAATGTATTTATATTATTTCTTATTTATTTGTCTTTATTTATTCCATGTAGATTTATTTCTTATTTTAGTTAATTGTCATAATTATTTATTGTTTCTGTTTTACTTTGTCTTTAAAACTAATTGTTGGTATTGAAAATTCATTCTGAAAGTAAAAACGAAATAAATAAGATGAATGAGACTATAGAACATGAAAATAAGTTTGTTTAATTCATTTAGTCTTTAATTTTGTTTCTTCTATTATTTTATTTCTATCTTTGATATAATTCATATTCATTTCTTTGTTTATTATAGTCATATTCATTTCTTTCTCATACTTTTTTATTAAATTTGTATGTATTATTTATAAACTAACTTGTCATAAAATATTCTTGTTTATATTTCTTTTATTTCATATTGTTTATTTATGACATTGAAATAACCTATGTTAAATTGTATTTCAAAAGATTATTTTCTTAATTATTCTTATAACCAATCAATTTTTAATCTTCTTGTATATTATTCTCTGTTTATTATTGTTATTGTTTCTTATTACTTCTTTGACTCTTTTATATTTCGTCTCTTCATTTCTTATAATATTCATTTAACTTTAAGTTTTTCTTACTCTTTACTTCTGTACTTCTTCATAACTACACTTTTCTTCATGGCTTTTTCAAAGCATCAACCATTGTCACTCTACTCTCCAGAAACTTTATCAAATTGGCTTTCATCATCATGTCTTTCCATTTTTTAGTTGCAGACGACTTCAATATGTTTACACAATGAATTGACGAGAGTCATAGAGAAGATGAGGAAGACATGTAGACAAGAAAGAGGAATAGTGAAAACCCAAAACAGAGACGAACAAGGTGAAGAAGAAAAGATAAGAACTAAATAAAAAAGAAAGAAAGAGAAAAATGAGTCACACATCAAGACAAATAGCAATGTTTTTCAACAGTAATTTTGACACGAAATTCAAGGATTTAGACTTTGCAAAACCAACCCCAACGATAGCACGACGGGTATTTAATGTATTAATGGGAGAGACTATGCAAATTAAAAAGCGAGAAAGAAACCGAATGCTTGAAGGAGCATGTCCAATTTCATTACCCAAATTAATTTACATTAAAGAATTAGGAGAAGTAATGGGGAAACTAGGGTACGAAGACTTTGACATTATTAATGATATTGGATTTGTGGAAAAACAACGATTTCTTAAGATGTGTGAGAGCATTATGGAGTATCTTGAAAAGCACAAAGAGTATGGAAAAAGAAAAGAAGAAATAATAGAAGAATATAAAGAAAAAAGAAAAGAAGTAGAAGAGAAAGAAGGGGAGTATAAAAGAAAAAGAAAAGAAAAGGAAGAGTTAATTAAACGAAAAGAAGGGGATCAACCAGAGATAGAAAGACATGAAAGAATAAAAGAAGAAGAAAAGAAAAAAGGAGAAGAAATTAAAGAAGAAATAAAAGAGATAAAAGAAGAAATTAATAATATAATAGAAAAAATAGAACAGAAAGAAAAAGAAAAAAAGATTAAAGAAGACAGCATTAAGAAAGAGAAAGAATATAATGAACGGAGTAAAAAAATTCAAGAAAATATAGAAGAAATTAAAGTACAAGAAGAAAGGATTAAAAGACTTAAAGAGGAAATTAATAACACCGAAAAAGAAAAAGAAAAGAAAGAAAGTCAAATCACGAGATATAATGCACTCAAACAATCATGTGTTGTTTGGAGGTCAAATCTTCAAATTGTTAAAGAAGGAATAGAACAAATTAAAAGGAAAGAAGAAGAAATTGAAAGAATAAACAAAGAAAAAAAAGAACGAAGTGAAGAAATTAAACACAAAGAAGATAAATATAAAGACTTAGAAGATAAAACAAAAAAAGAAGAAAAAGAACAAGCAATAAAAGAGGAAGAAAGAAATAAAATAAAAGAAAAAGTAGATAAAGAATTTACCCAATTTGAATTAGACACTTCTCAACTACATTTAATTTATGAAGATATTAACAAAAAAGTAGAAATAGCAAAAAGTAACAAAGCTACTATTATTGAAATAATTAAAGACATAGAAAAAAGAATTAACAATATTAAAACAACACACTTTTATATGGTTAGAGAATTACATGACCAACTTCTTCAACTTAAATCAATTCTTTCAACACTTGATACTTTAATTAATTAAATATTTAATTTAATTCTTATTAATTCATATAAATAATAAAAAATATAATACTAAGAAAAATAATGGAAGTTCAAATAAATTGTTTGCAACTAAACCAAGTTAATACTATTCATGACAAAGAAATTATTAATCTTTCTCTTATTAATAAGATAACAAAAGTTGAAATGTATAACTGTGATGTTATTGATAATATAGAAATGAAAGATGGGGTTGTTGTTTATGTCATTCAACAAGGAAAAGAAAGTGAATGGTTTTTTTCAACACGAAAAGGTAAATTTGAAGTATCAGAAGAATTAGGATATAAAAGAACAATTCTAGTTTCTATAGATTATCATCGTAGAGTTAATGACATAGAAGAAATTTATCAAGAAGTTAAAGAAATAGGCAATATATTAAAATATAAAGGATATAAAGGAGATATTCAAGTAATGACAGATGAAACAGGAATAGGAAAAAGAGAATTATTGTTTGAAGGAAAAAGTAAAATTAATGGAAAACTTTGGGTTGAAGAAACATGGAAAGAGGAAGGTGAAGGAAAGTATTCAAGAAAACTTATTTTTGAAGGAGAAAGAAGTTTAGTTCAATCTGAAGGAATTAGTATTAACAAAAAAATTGATATTGTAGAAAGTATTAAAGAAGTTCCATATTTTAAAGGAATTGTTTATGGAATATTTAATGAAGTGGGAGAAAATATTAAAGACATTACTATTATTGGTGGTGGTGTTCATATTTTAGCAAGTGGAATTAAACATTGGTGTAAAAATGCACATGTTGTTAGTGTTGAAATTGATGAAGTTGTTAATGAAGCAGGAATTAAATGTTTTAACACTGGAGAAGAGATAGAACGATGTGTTTGTGATGGAGTTGAATATATTGATAAAATAAAAACAGATTATATTATTATTGATGTTGATTGCAAAGTAAGAAATGAAAATGATATTGCAGCACCACATCCTAAATTTATTGAAGAGTCAATGATTGAAAAGATGAAATTAAGAATTAAAGATGTAAATGGTGGGATTATTTATAATATAGTTGCAAGAAATGATGAACAACGAAACAATTTAATTAATAAAATAAAAATACATTTTAATAAAGTTTATTTATGGGAAAATGATGAAGATGTTAATGTTATTTTATTTTGTTTTCTATCAAATAGTAATAGACTCAACTCATTTAATAATACCATTCTTGATTTTTATAATTCTATTACTCAAATTAAATAATTTATTGATTTTTCTCTTCCAATTAGCATCATTCATTCTTTTTTTAGTATTAGACATTATTCTTGTTTTTACCTTTCATCTTTTAAATTTCATTTATTTTATTCTTATTCGTCTTTATCATTAAATCATTCAAGAAAATCTCTTTAATTTAAAATGAATAAAAATAGTATTAAAACCCATTCTTTGAAATTAACATCCATTGAGTTAAATATTTTCCATTT
>NW_008575774.1:0-7687 GCF_000257125.1 Entamoeba nuttalli P19
AGCTGACATGTTGTTGTCCTTAAAGGGTTCATCTTTTTTAGTTCTTTTCATAGGGTAAAACTTGTTATTTTTTTTTATTTTATTTTTGTCCTTAATAAATAACATTTTCTTAAATTTTTGTTTTATAAGAGAATTTGATTAAGTCATTCTTTATATTTCTTTTTGTAATAATGAGGGTTGTTGTCCAGATTTTATTGAAGCCAATACAATTTTTTGAAAAATGGATAAAAAAGGAAAAGAGGTCTTTTGAATAATTAACTAACATTGTTAGGATTATTTCTTCGAACAACTTCTTTATTAATTATTGATTAGGGCACTTAATTATTTTACACTTTCGACTGGAACCTTTGATACGGGCTTTATTTAGTTTTTAACAAGAATAAAATAAAAAGGACTGTTTATTATTTTGGTTTTAGAATTGTAGACTCATCGAAAAATTAATAGTACTTAATTATAGACATCAAAGTATTATTTTGGAAACTTCACTAAAAACGATAAGAAACTAAGAACTTCTTTCTTTTTTCATTTATGACTGAAGTCCCTTGTATATCTGAACTATTCTTCCAACATGAACCAACCCCATTACTTCTTACATATTGTAAGATTATGATAAAAGGATGTGATTTAGTTGAATCAAGAGTTCATTGTAAATTACTAATACGATATGCTACAGGATATGGACTACTTAGAGAAGTTTTATCTTCTTTAGGAAAATTAGAAATTCAAAATACACCACCATCTTCATTTATATTTCGTGGAAATTCAGCATTTACTCGATTATTTTTCTATTATATAGAATCTAGTTGTACTAAATATTTAAATAAAGTTATATCAACTTTAGTTGATGAAATGATGACTAATCCACGCTTCTATTTTGATTCAGTTGATCCTACACAAGCAGAAAATGAAAATTTAGTATTTGAAAGTTTAGATAGTGTAACAGAAATTATGGATGAGTTAGGAAAATTAATAATAAGTAATTTAGACTTAATTCCCCCTCAAGTTTTTGGAATTATAAAAGAATTATTAAATGAAGTCCAAAAGAAAGATCCTGAAAATACTGAGCAAGTAATTATTACATTTAAAACTATCTTCTTTTTAAGATTTTTATTTCCTGCTCTAAATAGTGCTGAAAAATATGTTTCTATTCAACTTCGTTTAGAATTATCCCAAATTATTGACCAAGTTCGAAGTATAGTTAAATTTGGACAATTAGTGGTTAATGGGAAACACTCACCAGATGAATTAACCAAATATGTTTTACAAGCATGTGGTGGATTTAGTAAAACAGTTGATTCATTATTTAAAACAGTAATTAGATATAATGAAATTAAATCAAAAGAATGTCTTGGTATTGATTACAACACTCAATTATCAGTAACAAAAGAATTATTATCATATATTAAGCCATTTTTAAAAGATTTTCAAACAGAATTAGAATCAAATGGATATGCAGATATTTTTAATAGAATATTCTATTGTTCTAAAAATACAAAACATGATTGTTTAGAAGTCACTTCTTTATTACTTACTACTAAAAAGATGCATCATTTTATGATGAGTCGACTATCTCAATTACAACATGAAAATGAATTCTATCTAAAAAAAATAGTTGAAATGAAAAGAATTAATAAAAGATTAAAAAATACACTTGAATCTTCTTGTCCATCAAGTCCTTTACAAACTACTCCTTCATTACCTAATCCAGATAACCGTCGTTCAGTAGATATACCGTCAACTAAAAGTATTCTTCTTTTTCAATAAAATCTTTTATTTTAATAATTCAATTGTCATTTTAACTTAAACGTATTAAATTATAATTTTATTATTCTAAAGGAACATAGACAAACATGTTCTTTGATATTACTGGAAGTCGATAAATGAGTTGTTTTGATTCAAGGTATAATTTTTCTTGTTCTATTTTTCGTTGAAAATTCTACTTAAAATGAGTTTATCTAAAAAATAAAATACTTGCTAAAAAAAACTAAAAAACAAACGGCTATGATATATCTTTCAGATGTATTGATAATTTTTTGATGAAGTTCTGGGTAAATAAAACATCTCATAGTAAGTTGGCTATATTCTATCATTACATTCCACATTTTTTGAGCAAGAAACTTTTTTTTATTAAGGGCATATTTAACAAAAGAGTCTAATAAAGAATTCTTCATATCATCACCATATTTTAATCCATAAAATCCTTTTGAGACATCAAGATAACATAAATTATGTAATGGAGATTCTAATGAAAGTGTAGGTTCACAAATAACAAATATTTGAATAAATCGAAGTTGTAAAGGAAGTAGAGCTTCTTGTTTATCAACAATTTGTATATTTGGAGATGTTTGTGATGAAACACCACCAATACATAATGAAGATAAAAATTTAGCAATAGAAATTAATTTGGAAATATCATATTTTTCACTTGAATAGACAATACACTGAAGACCTGATAATAAAGAAAATAAAATGTTTGGAAAACAAGATGAGTATGTATTAACTAATTTTTGATAATCAAAATCATTTGGCTCTGGTGTATTTCCTAAAAAAGTACATGGTGGGAACGGTGGATTTAGAGAATTTTCAGAAATAGTATATTCTGATATATTTGAATCAATAGAATCTGATTTTGTTAATGGTTTTTGTAGTGATGAAATAGTATTTTTATAAGTCCTATGAAATGGTAATGTTTTATGAGAAGCAAATGACCAATTAAATAAAGAATGACCACCTGAAGCAATAATATGAGATGGATGAGTTAAATTAATGAAGTCAGTTAATACAGAATAGTAAAAATGTGTTGATAATAAATTATAGGCAAACCCTGTTACTACCCTTTTGAATAAAGAAGGTGTAGGGTCAGTTGAATCTATAAGTTCTTCAAGAGATAAAATAGATGAATAAGAAATTGATGTGTCATGAAGTTTTAAAGCTATTGACTGAAGTTTTGATGATAATTGGGTAAGTCGTTCCGTAAGTAAATTAACTTGAGAAGAAGTAAATGGTATGGTTTGTATAATAGCAATACAACACGTGGTAACAAATCCTCTTTTATTTGATGGGTTATAGCAAGTAAAATGAATACTCACCACATGATAATTAGTAATAGTATTTAATAATAGTGTAACTGGTGCATATCCATAATAATCTGCTCCCATCATCATTCCAATTAATTCTTTTTCTACTGAACTATTCATTGGATGAGTTAATTGTTTATAAGCTATTTTTTCTCCACTAACATTATCAAATTCAATAATATACATCCCAACAAATAAATTATTCATTTCAAGTTTATTAGAAACAAAAGAGTCACCAAAAGGAATAGATGAAATAACAGGAATAGTTAATAATGGAACGTCTGGTGAAGAGGTATCACTTTGTTCGTTCATTTCTTTAATTAAAAAATTTTAAAACTCCATCTCAAAATCATCAAAAATAGATTATTTTTAATAATTTTAAAATAACAATTTTATTTTAATACTTATTTATATTTTTTGTTATTTATTCCATACCATCAATGTCTAATTCAAAAATTTGTTGAATTTTCAAATTTGGTGATGGTTCATATATTTCAATTGTATCTTCATCAGTATCAATTTCATCCCATTTACTTTTATTCATAAATTGATCAATTTGTTCATAAGAGAGTTGTTTTGGTTTTTGATATTCAAGAAATTGATCGAAGTTAGTGTTTTTAAAGAAAGGATAGTTATTTATAAAATAGTCATAAAGGTCATATTTATTATCTAACATATTCCATTCAATATTTTTTAATATACAACTTAATATTGTTCTATATAATGGTTTTGTATATTTTATTTCAAAAGAAAACTTTTGTTTTCTTAATTGAATTTGAATTGGTTGATGAAGTTCTTTTTCTTTTGAACTATTAAATTCTCTTTGTTCTTCTTTAGACATAAACTCTATTTCATCTTTATCGAAAGTATTTTTTAATCCAACTGATTGAAAACTTTGACGAATAATATTTGAATTCATATTTGCTTTGATGATCCATGACATTTTAGTTTTACGATAATCTGAAATTGTGCCAATAATTCTTTGATTTATTCTTCTTTCAAACGCATCATTTATCATTAAATGAATAAAAGTATCAATTGGATTCCAGTAATAATTAATTTCTTGTTTATTATACATTATTTCAATTTTGTTTATATTAATATATGACTCAATTTCTTTATCTTCAAAATATTCTTTGAGATGTTCATTTGCAATAAATATAATTTTTGAAGAATACTTCTTTATATTTTTCTTTTTATTAATTTCTTTTATAACAATCTCTTTGAACCATTCTTTAAAGTTATTAATGTCACAATAGGTGTTTTTTATCGTTCCTATAAAAATATGTTCATTTTCTTTATCTAAATACTCCTCTTCTTGACTTGGACTTGAACAAACTAATAAAGGATTAATGCTTGTTCCATCAGCACAGATACATCCCATTACATTAGACAGTAACATACCTTCATGAAATAAAACAGGGTATTGTCTTTCCATATGTGTTGGGTGTTCTTTTAGTTCATTGACAAAATCTTCTAAGTGAAGTGATTTATTAACAATTAGTCTAGGAGATTTGTACAAATCAAGTATTCCACCAAAATTACCAATACAAAAAATAAATGACTTTGGTACTTCTTTACATTTTTCAATAAAACTTTTTTTATATTCATCTCCTATTTTTTCGATGTTATAATCCTTAAGGTCATGATAGAATATTATATTTGGGTCTACAATTTCTCTCCATCCAAACACATTAAGTTCATTAACTAAATTATAATTAAATATTATTCCGTACTTTTGTGCTGTTGAATGTATTTGATTAATACTAAGAAACCCATAAACTCTTTCAATGTTTTGTAATTGAAAAATAAATTGGTTGAGTTTTTCTTTTGATACAAAAATTAAAGAACTTTCTAATACCATAAATCTGTTATGAAAAATTTTATCTATTTCTTCTATATCATAAGGATGTCTTAGATAAAGAAATATAAATTGTTCAAATGAATTATTTATTATTTTAAATTCTTTTCTTTGAATTTCTTTTTTAATTTCTTGTTGAATACTTCTCTCTAATAATTTTAAAACCATTGGCTCTTTCTCAGAATATCGTTTAACATACCAATGATATATTTTCTTTTGTTCTTTTGTAAGTTGCAAATAAAAATTTTGAGTTATATACTCTTTCTTCTTAATAGATGAGTCAAACTCTTCACTATAAGTCTCATTCTCATCAACTAATTCATTTAGTGAATTATTTTCATAAAACTCTTCATCTAAAATATACTCAATTTCTTTTTTTCTTTCTATCTTAGTTAATGTTGGTATTTCAATAATACTTTCATCATTTTCTGACCAACTACTAATATCTGAAAATATATTTTCTTCTTCTACTATTCTTTGAGTTAATAAAAAATTATCATTAAAGTTTTTTTGCTTGTTTATTTTAGTATATCCATTATTTATTTTTTCATTTATATTAGTACTTGTTAAGTCATTAATAAATCTTTCACATGTTTTTTCTTTATCTTCAGTTCTTTGATTTTCATTTGTTTTAGATAAACTTCTTATAAAATTACTTTCCAATAACCCACATTTAGTACACACCATATCCAATACTTCTTCTTTTAATTCTGAATAATCTAATTCATAGTCATTAAGTGCAAGAGTTAAAGGATTTAATTTCCTAGATTCAGAATGATTCAAAACGATTAATTCAATATTATAATTCTGAAGTTCTATCATATTATTGAAACATAACTGAAAATATTCATCTAATAAAATAAATCTTTTTCCTTGAAATTGCTTTTTTCTACTAATTATTTGTGGTATTACTTTCTTAACAAACCATTCTTTCATTTGATCAAATGTATAATATTCTCCTTTAACATGAAGTGTTTCAAACTTAAATCCATCTAACCCCACAATCATTACTTTATTAGATAATTTAGACTCTCTTCCTAATTCAAATCTTTCACTATACTGAATAAGAGATCTTCTAGTAATTACATACATTTTCTTATCTCGGTAGTTTTGATATCCATATTCTTCTAAAGAAAAAATACACTCCTTTGGAGTTATTTTAATTTTATTTAATATTTCTTGCCTCTTTATAGAACAGTCATATTCTCTTTCTTGTTTAATTAATGGAACAACTCTTCTTTCATAATAAAATCCAGTACTTCCAAAATTTATTGATAACGGTAATTTATTCTCTTTAAGAAATAAATTAACAGAATTTTTTGTTGCAACAATTCCTTTTGTTTGAAGAGTATAAAGAAAATTAGATATTTGAGTTGTAACAAGTATTTCGTTCTGTATCTTTTGACTCATGAATAAATTAATTTTATAGTTCTTCTGAACTAAACCAATTTAAATAGTTATTTGAATTTGGCTTTTATTCTAATTATTGGTCAGATACTTAATTCTATTATCCTTTTTCTGCCAAAATATTTTCATTTCATTTAAGTGATGTGTCTTTTCTTTTGGTTGTAATATTTCTTTTTTTTTAAAACAAAAAAAAATTGAAAAAATTGGGATTTCATTTTCTTGTTTATCGTTGTTTCTTACTATTTCTCTCTTCATAAGTATCATGCATAGCTTTAATTCTGTTTATGATGTCTAATGCTGTAACGGTAGAACCTGAATCATAAACATCCATTATATTCATTTCAATAGCATCTTTATATAATAATTCATTATACTCATGTTTACCATGTAATACTTTATTGATATGCATCTTTTCAATCATCTCTTTTGTAATTCCTTCTGGAGCTCCAATAACAACGTTATCGACATAGCCACATGCTAATAAACTCATAACTCTTTCACCAATATTACAAATTGGATAATTAATTCCTAACTTCTTATTAGCAATTACATCATCATATACTCCAACAATAACATAACTTCCTATCTCTTTTGCGTGTTTCAATAATTTATAATGTCCAATGTGAAGTAAATCAAAAACCCCATCAAGATATACAATTGTATCATCTTTTTTTGGTGATCGCTTTTGCTCACTAAATAATCTTATCTTATCAATAGAAAGAATTGAATGTCTATATCCAGTCCAATGGTCTTGTGAAGTTGGATTAAGCATTCTATAAATTAGGTCAGTTGTAGAAACTCCTTCAGTTCTTGGAACTAACTTAAGCATTCCATGTTCTTGAATCTCCCAATAACAATTCTTTCCAGTAACAGCATCACAAACAATATCATCTCCATGTACTACGTAATCAATATTAAATGACTTAACAAAGTCATATGGAGTACACCACCAAACAATTCCATCTACTACTTCATCAACCCATTCACATGCTAACACCGCAGCAGTTCTTTCTTCTTCATTCATCACAGGCTTAGCTTTTTGTGTTGTGATGGTTTTATCACTATGAAGTCCAACACACAAACAACATTTATAATTAAATGCAGCAGCAGCTTGTCTTATGACATTGGCATGTCCCCAATGAAACATATCAAAGCACCCATCAACCCATATTCTAGGTACTCCAGGTTTAGTATTCTTAACAAGGTGATGTTTGAATTGGTTTTCGAATCCTTTTCCAAATGAAGCCATTAATGTTAAGCCAAATGGACTTTTTAAGTCCTGTCTATAATAAAAACAAAAATCTCGCTCAATTTATTCAATAACAATAAAAAACCACTAAAA
>NW_008575775.1:0-6936 GCF_000257125.1 Entamoeba nuttalli P19
AATACTGCCTTCAACAACTCAATAGTTTGATGAGTATTTCTTTTGTTGGTACAACGTCAAAAAACAAGAGTGAAATAACAAAAACATCATTGCAGATAGAACATGTTCAATGATAAATACTAGAAATAAAGATGAAAACGCATTTTATAAAGAGTGACAAAGATGACAAAAGTTGATTAAATTGTGATTCATAATATCTTCTTTCTAACTTAAGTTGAAAAGAAAAATTAAGTTTTATGATAATAAGCACCTAAATTTTAGAAAAATTTCTGTTAGGAAAGAGAGCAGGAGCTAATAATGTCCAAATGTATAATAGATGACATAAAACACAAATACCTATCTTAAAAAAAAAGGCGTAATAACCAGTCTCAACACGAGCAGGATTTGTTTTAAATACAGACCAGTCAGTCATATTTTGAAGCATAAACAATGATGCAATACAAAAAGTAGCATGGAATTTCCAAAAACAATATCTCCTCTGAATTTCACCTGTCAAATTATCAATTTTATCAGGGAGTTTATCATCAATAAATGACATTTCTGATATTTCAGTTGAATTTCGATAAGTTTGATAACCAATAACTGCGATAGTAAAGAAAATGCCAAGGAAAGACATGAAATCATAATTTGAAATAAGAGCAGTACTTTCTTGACAATCAGTTACTGTCCAACAACCACTCTTTTCAGAACAAGGAAGTGACAGAATAGCATCAAGCAGAAGATATGCAGTATATGCAGAAACTATACCAGACTGAAAAATACCTGAAGTTGGTTTATATTCTCTCACAATCGGTAACAATGAAACAACAGTTCCTATCATTGACAATAACAAATTGAAGGATGTAAAGATAATGTTCCAAAATTTAGATGCACAAGTTCCAGCAGAAGTTGTTGAATGAGAAAATCGTATTAAAATGAATAAAGAAATACCAAGAGAGAAAGAAAAAGAAAGGAATGATATGAATATAAGGAGAAATACATAAGGATCAAATCTACGATCAGGATCAACTTTATTTACTAATTTAGTATTTAATACAGCAGCAAAGTTAAGGAAAGAAATTAAACTATATAGAATAAACAAGCTAGCACCAATGACTGAAGCCCAATAGAAGATATAATGAAACCATAAAGGAAGAACAAATACTATTATAATCAATATGTTAATATAACAGAATTTAAATCCCCATTCATGATCATGAAAATGAACTGATAAACTATTTTCATTATCACTTTGAATAAAAAGAGACATAAGGAATAATGTGAAATGATAAAAGAAATAAGCTTCCATCAATCGAGTAAGACAAACATATGCAATACAACTTGAATTAGAACAAGGGAAAATTGAAGTCAATACAGGGAGTTCAACAAGTACTTGCATTATTTTTGTTCTGCTAATAAAATCAGAAAATAAATAAGACATAACTCCATAAAAAGAAAACATTCCTAAATAAAAAATTTTTACAATAGAAATTCGTTTAAAACTAACTGCCTTTTCATTAATGAAATTAAAAACATTTAATATGACGTGAGAACTTGATGAACAAATATTTTTAATTCTTTGCATATAATATTTTTAAAATATGACTTATTAGTTCTTAGTTCATTTTGATTCTTTTCTTCTTTTAATGAAGAATATGTTCCACTTCATTTAATTAATGATTTGTTATTACAATTTATAAAACTAAAATAATAATAAAACAATGGTATATATAACAAAAAACACATTAGTATTTTTCTTCTTTTTTACCGAAAGAAAATAATTTTCTAGAAGATTTTTGAGATGGAGTTGAAGGTTGAGAATGAGAAGCAAGATGAGGAATTGCTTTAACAGGAAAACTTAAGTGTAAATCTTCATTTTTATTCGCTTGAGTAGGAGTAAAAGAGGCTGACCTTTTTTGTTTACTTTCTTCTACAAACTCTCCAGATAACGCTTTTTCTAACATTTGATTAGAACCAGGTTTACCAAATGACACCCCTTTTCTATTTTCTTTTTTTTGATGTAAAAATTTATCATTTTCTTTCTTTAACTTTTGTTTTAGTTCTTCTTCTTTCTTTAATTTTTCAATAATTTTTTGTTCTTCTTTTTTACTTATATGTTTAGGACTTGCATTCATTACAAGACTTAAACATTCTTCAACAATTTTACCAACCACTTCTTTACCGTTTTCCATACATTCAGTATAAGTTTCATTTAAATAAATGATGATTTTATCTTTCATTATTAAATTATATAAATGAGTATTATTTAATAATAGTGATTTCATTAATACAGCAAAATATTTTTTTGCTTCAATATTTACGACTTGTCTTAATAAAGATGCAGTTCCATAAACAAAGGTAGACTCTGAGTATAATTTTATTAATTCTTCATGTTCATTAATAATAGCACAAAATTCTTTTAATTCTGAACAACACATCCCATCATTATAATTAGAAAGATTAAATATATTACAAATTAATACAATACTTTTAACATCACCTAATATTTTTAAACCTTTTTTAGGACGTGCTTGATATAAAGCTCTAAAAGCACTAAACAGATGTGCAACAATTCCTTTTTTAGAACAATATTCTAATAAAAACTCTAATGCATTATGAAGGATAAAATCACTTGAACTTTGTTGTTTTGTAATTGAACCTGCAATTGTTAATATAATATTTAAACAATCTTCTTCTACCATAACAAAATTTGATTTTCCTTTATCACAATAACTTTTAAGTAATAGAAAAATATTTGGTATTGAAGATAATTCAAGACATACTTTATGTCCTATTATTGATGATGTACAAAGAATATTTAAACATTGTATAACATTATTAATTAATCCATTTTTCATCATATTAATTAAACAACAATTCTTTAATTCTTTATCTAACGAATCACATCTTAATAAAACTTTAACAATAAAGAAAATTAATTTAGTATTAAATAATCCATAAATAATTTCTTTTTCTGTATCACTTATTAATAATTTACATAATTTACATACATTAAATAATACATCTTCTTGTACAAATTCATTTAATTTACTATTAATTGAAGTGTCCATTGTTCTTGATAATATTCCAATTAAGTCAGTTGATATAATTCTTTGACAAACAATGAATTTTATTTGAGTATCATTTCTCATAATAGAATCAATAATTAATATAATAATTGTGATAGCTTTTAATGCTGGTGTATATTGTTTTAATGAGAACGTTTGACATATAAATTCTAGTAATCCATCAATTAATTTGTATTGAATAAATATCATTGTAGTAATATTACGTGAACAAAATTCCATTCTTGTTTTAATATCTCTTTGTGATTGAACAATTCTATTAACAATTTCTAATACCACATTCATATTTCCTTTATGTTTATCATCATATTTCATTGTCAATATTAAATAAATTAATTCTAACCCACCACTTGTTATGAACATTTGTTGTAATTCATTTTTATTTGTTTCATTATGTATAATACATTTAATAAATTTAACTATTTCATTAAGATATAAATCATTTGATTTATAATGTGTTATTCCAAATTTTACAATTGCAACACACCCTGACATTACAATATTCATTTTACTTGTATTATCTTTGGTTAATACTGTATTAATTATTTGTAATGATGTTAGTCTCAATTGTAAACACCCACTATATTCTTCTTTTTCTAAAATAGCAAATAATGGAAATAATCCAATAATATGAACACACGCTTGTAATTGTTTAATATTTATATTTAATACTATATTATGTAATTGAAGAAGTATTTGAAATATTTTATTATTATCTCTACCTCCTATTTCAATCATTTTACCTATCTCTTTCATTTGTTTAATAAACTGTTCTTTTCTTTCATCGTCTTCACTTTCTAATAAATCAATATCTTCTAAACACATACTTTTATATTCATTATCAGTATTATTTTCATTAATTTTCCCAATATTAATCCCTTCATTTGGTATTATAAAATATTCTCCCCAATCATCTTCTGTACTTTTTCTTGCTGTAAATGTTCTTACTTCTCTCATTCTTGGTGGTTTTAAAATAAACCCTTCTGCCCAATCTTCATTTTCATTTTGTTGTTTTTTTGTTAAATTAACTTTTATATTGGTAGTTGA
The DNA here is from genome assembly GCF_000257125.1 of Entamoeba nuttalli P19. Taxonomy (NCBI): domain Eukaryota; phylum Evosea; order Mastigamoebida; family Endamoebidae; genus Entamoeba; species Entamoeba nuttalli. The sequence goes on from NW_008575775.1 coordinate 4,113, forward strand.
AAGTGCTTTAATGAAAGTTGGTTTTTTGCTTTCTTCGATCTTAATTCCATTAGTAATAAACCATTTATGTTTTAATAAATCTCTAGATGATGCTCGTTGATTTGGATCTCTTTTAAAACATGAAAATAAAAATTCTCTTAATTGTGGTGATACAGTATTAGGAAATGGTGGATAGTCATCATTAACTATTTTATATAATGCTGCTGTTGGATTTAAATCATAATATGGTGGATTTCCTGTTATCAATTCAATAACAGTACATCCTAATGCCCATATATCTGCTTTAACTGTAGTCCCTTGCATTTGAATAACTTCAGGTGCCATCCAATTTGGTGTTCCAATTGGGTCTTCATCATTTCCAGTTTCTTGTTTTTCATTTCCATTCATTTGAACACTAACTCCAAAGTCTGCAATTTTTACACTTCCATCTTTTGCTACAAGAATATTAGCTGCTTTAATATCTCTATGAACAATACCTTGGTCATGAATAAATGTTAATCCATCTAATACTTGGTGAATATACTTTGCCGATAAACTTTCATTTAAGTGATTAAATTTCTTTACAATATTTAATAATGAACCACTTTCCATATATTCCATTATAATATAAAGAAATCCATGACTTTCTGTTGATGCAATATATCTAACAATATGTTTATGTTTCAATTTTTTAAGTAATCTAATTTCTTCCATAACCTCTTTCATTACAGATTTTTTATTTACTTTCATTTGTTTAATTGCAACAAATTCTCCACTATCAGTATTCATTCCTTGAAATACTTCTCCATATGCACCTCTTCCAATTGAATTAGCAATTGAAAACATAGACCTTTCATTATCCTGTATTATATTTAATTGTTTAGTAATCATTGGATCATCTCCTTCTTCTTGATGTTTTTTTGATTTTTTTACTTTCTTTTCTTTATGTTTTGGTGATTGTTGTTCTTCCTTTTTTTCATCTATTTTGCACAAAGTATTAAACTTTGGTGATTGAAGTAGATTTCGTGGACTAAGCCAAGATCTTCCAAATGATCTATTTTGAGTTTCATCAATTTTCGTTGACTCTTTTCTTGGAGTTATTGGTTGTGTTATTACTTTTTGTGATTTAGGTGATGTATCTTGTTGTTTATATTGATCTTTTGTATTATTAACATCTGGTTGTATTTGATTTATTTTATCTTCTGTTTTTTGAACTTCTAATTTAGGGATGTTTAAGTGTTTTTTAGCAGGCTTTCTTTTATTTAACTGTTTTCTTTTGGTTGGTTCATTTTCTTTATAGTCATCATCAACTGGTTGGTCTAAATGAACATGATTAAACTCTTCGTCTTTTAAAATACTATATTGATTAGTATCTTGTTCCTCGTCTTTTTTTTGTTCTGGTAATTCTTTTTCTGTAACATCCTCTTTTTGTAGTTCTTTATCTTCTTCAATACTTGATGGAGTTGATATTTTTTTTAATTTCTTTTTTCCGTGTTTCTTTTTCTTCTTTTTTCTTTGAAGTGGTTTACGATGAATTATTTCATTGCCTTGATAATCGTCATCTACAGGACCTTTATATACAACTGTTTCAATTTCATCAGATAAATGTTGTTCAACTTCACTCATTGATAAGAAAAAATAAAAATATTTTTTAAGTTCATTTGGAGTTTGTTTTTTTGTTCTTCTTTATTTGAACTTCATGTTCAATAAACCTTAAAAGGTTCTTTTCTTTTCTTTATATTTATAAATAAAGAACCGAAAAAGATAAATAAAACCCTATTGGAACTTATACTATCATGTCATCTTTTTCGCATTTAACTTGTCAGGAAGCTCTTTCTATTCTCCAATATTTTACTTCTCGGATTGACTATATTCATTTTATTCAAACAACAAAGAAATTTCGATTTGTATTAGAAATGTTTAACTCAAATCCTATTTCCTTATTTGCAGCTAAAGGATTATTCCCAAATATTTCTACTCAAAACTTATTTACTAAAAAAGATAGAAAAATTCCTGGTATGAAAAAATATATATTGTGGTATGACGTTAATTATACTCGTTGTCTCAAAGAACTTGAACATAAAAATACTATTTGTAAACATGTTTTTTATACTAAAGAAGAAAGAATAAAGTATGGAAATAATATTCCTTCTGGGGTAAATAAAATAGGTTCTCGTTGTTATGAGTTATGTGGTGACCTTAATGAGTTAAGTCTTCCAACAACTATAACTTCTTTATCTGAAGGATGTTTTATGAGTTGTTTAAAACTGTCATCAATAATTCTTCCAACAACATTATGTTCACTCCCACATCTTTGTTTTTATGATTGTCCCGTACTTCAACATGTTTTATTACCAACTACATTAACTTTAATAGATGACAACTGTTTTCAAAAATGTCCTAGTCTTATTTCTATTCAACTACCATCTCATCTAATCTGCCTTGGAGATTCATGTTTTTATGATTGTTATAATTTGACCTCAATTGTTCTTCCTTCGTCATTAACTTCTATGGGTGATTTTTGTTTCTCAAGATGTGACAATTTGACAACTGTTCGTCTTCCATCAAAATTTCTTTTTCCTAAATACACTTTTTATGAGTCACCTAATGTTATGGCAACTTTTTAAAACATCACGTTTGTTACTTAATTCAATTATTTTGAAGAGTACTTGATTGATGCTTTTGGTACAGAAATATCTTCTTTTTTCATTTTGTGATGAGTTGAAACCATTGAATTATCAGTTGGATTTCCTAATGGTGTAGCAGAAGAAGTGAGACTTGGGGTTTGTGGCATTGGTGTGGATTGAAGAGAAATAAATGGAGAGATTGTCCAACCAGATTCCAT
>NW_008575776.1:0-1665 GCF_000257125.1 Entamoeba nuttalli P19
TTTAGTTAATATTGTTGCTATTCCTATTCAAATTTTTGGTTGGGTTCTTTCTATTAGTTCATTCTATAGACTTGGATTTAAAGGAACATATGAAGGTGATTGTTTTGGATTTCTTTTTGATGAGTTTGTTATTGTTTAATTGTAGATTTAATTATTAATTATATACAAAAAGATATTAATAATTAGAATGATAACTTCATTCCCATTTGGATTTGTTCCACACCCAATGTATTTTGGTGGTGCTCTTTTGTTTATTAGTTCTTCCTTGTATTATTATTCATCAACTGGATTGATCCTCTCAATTTGGTCAATCGTCGTTTATTGCATTTTCTCATATCTTGTAGAACAACCACTTACCATTTTAATTTATTCCAAAAAAACACAACATGATGAGAAGAAAGAAGAGTAAATTAGAAATACAATAAATTCACTTTTTTAGTCTATGTTTAATATTTTTGAACCTGAACAATGATAACTTTTACTAAATATTCCATCCCCTGATTCTTTGGTAAAATAACGACATTCATAAATTCCTTTTTTAAGTTCTGTTATGTTCATTTCTATTGGATAATTCATTCTCATTGGCGTACAAATGATGTAATCTTCATTTCTTGTTATGGGGTGATATGGATAGATTCCTATCCATCCCATTTCTCCTTCTTCACTTACTCTTACTTCTAACATTCTTTTACTATTATAGCAAATAATATTACATGTCATAAAAACAATTGGTCCAACAACTACATCACAACTACTTCTAGGTTGAAAACTTCCTTCATTTGTTTCACTAACAAAAATTCTAACAGTATATTTCCCTCTTTTAATATCATTAAATTGAATCTTCCCAGTTATTTTGTTTTTTAATTCAATTCTTTTAATATAGTTATGTGAATTTATTTCATATCTATCATATATCCCTATCCAGATATTCTCATCCTTAATCCTACTTGGAATTGAGTATTTGACTAAAACATTTTCATTATTATTTTTTACTTCCATTTCTATGGAGCTATCCTCATTTGGTGATATACAAATTGGTGAAAATGTTGACATAGTTGATACTGTCTTAGTATTGATATATTCTTCAATCATATTATCCAAAATAGTATTTTCTTGTTGTTGTAGATGGATTTCATCAACTGGAAATATTGGATGAATTATTTTTGTAATATCGTTTTCATTTATGCTTTTCCCCTCTTCAGTATCACTTTTAGTAAAGATATTATCTATTTTAGTATTAGAAGTTTCACATTCAACAATACAACTCGAACCACCTAACATTTGAATCTCAACATTATCCTTTTCAATTGACTCATCTTTTTCATTCATTGTTTCATTTTGGTGTTTATTCCCAAACACTGAAGGCGACATCTTTTCAAACTTAGTAAAATAAACTGACCCAATACAATGATTATAACCATTTTTTTTAATTGGTTCAATAGTCATAAAACGATACTTTTTATATTTAACAAACTTCAATTGCTCAGGAACAAATGGTAATTGTTTTTTATCTGATTCAAATGTAATTTTATAATTTGTTAGTGGAATTAATGTTTTAATACCATCAATTATTTCCATTAAAAACTTTGATGTTTTATCAAAGTCATTATGAAAAAACCCATAAACTATTTCAATTTGAGAACGTGTTAATTGTTTAAAACTATC
>NW_008575777.1:0-470 GCF_000257125.1 Entamoeba nuttalli P19
TTCTTTGTTTCGCTCATGCAGCATCTGATGATAATGAAAATTCATTCGATGCTATTAATGAACGAATTAAAAATGATTCATACAAAATTGATGGATCACTTCATAGTGGAATTTTAGTATTGTTTTACAGTGATTCAGGTAATGAAACTAAACCATTTGCTGGAAGGTCATTTGTAATTCCGACTGACGTAATGACAAAATTAAAAATCAATAATTTCTATGATTTAATAGGAGATAAAACAAACAATGACATTTATTGTAGAGTACTTGTAAATTATAGATATTCAGAACCACATCTTGTATATTCGGCAAGTCAAATACCAAAACTAGTTTCAGTACAAGTAAATCTTGATGATGATTCACATATTGAGTCAGTTGATTGGGATACAGATTGTAATGATTGTGCTAGTAGTGATTGTTTAGCAGATTTTTGTGCATTTAAAACTACTGAATAGTTTGTTAAAAAAAAA
>NW_008575778.1:0-1197 GCF_000257125.1 Entamoeba nuttalli P19
TCAATAGTTGGTTTTCTATCAATAACATCATAAGTATTCTTTGCTGCTCTAACAGCTTTTCCAATGTCTGGAACAATATTTCCTAAATTACCAACTGCTTGTGCTGCAAAAATAACTGCCATAATAGCTTTTTGCATTTCCTCAAACTTATCACTGAATTGGATCATAAAGTCAGGTACTGGAAGATCATAATTACTTTTCTTTTTGATTAAATAAGTTCCAATGTAAAATCCATATGGATTCATAACTTGTGTTAATAATGTAGTCAAACACATGAAAATTGATAACAATGGTGCCCATTTATAGATTCCTATTCTTGGTTCTCTTAATGCATCTTTGAACACTTCATAGAAATGTTCTTCTCGAGTTAATGATTGAACTGTTCTTACAGACTCAACTGCTTCAACAAGAGTAATTCCTGACTTTTCATATGCTGCTTGTGCTGGACATGCTTCTAATGAATTCAACTTTCCATTAATAAACACAACAACAATCAATACAGGAGATACAGCCATAACAGCCAATGAAACTTTCCAATCATAATAGAATGCAATACCTAACGCAAATCCAATTGTTGAAATAATGTGAATAACATTTCCAACACGTTCTCCTGAAATTCCTTGTAATGTTGTTGGATCAGATGCAAGTCTTGTTGTTAATGAACCTACCATATTTTCTTTTCTATCAAACCATGAAATATTTTGATGCATTATTGAATGATACATATCTTTTCTAACACGTCCAATCATCTTAAATCCTGCTGATAAGAATAATCCAATATACATAAAAAATGATAAGAATGATGCAACACCTATAACAACAACAATTATACAAATGTTCTTAATTGTATCTTTTTGATCATCAGTAAGAGTATCTGAGTTAATTGACAATAAACACATAATTAAATCAACAATTTTTAATGTAAAGAATGGGAAAATAGCACCTCCTCCAATTCCTCCAATAAATCCAAATGTTGATAAGAACCATTCATGTTTGAAATTATCAAGAATAACCCTTAATAATACAAATCTATTTGAATGTTTTAATTTCTTCATTTCACTATTATATTCATTTTCTAATTTTTGTACAATATCTGGATCTTCATTTGTATCTGTATTTTTATGTTGATTAATTTCTTCTGCTTCTTTGTTTTCTTGTTCTCTAATTTTCTTCAAATCATTTTCAACTGTTTCTTGA
>NW_008575779.1:0-11579 GCF_000257125.1 Entamoeba nuttalli P19
TATATTTCCTAATTGTGACATAGATCGAGGATAATATAAGGGAAAAGAACATTATATGAGACAATAGTTTTCAAATTAAAAATAGAAAATAAGATACAAAAACCTTTTCTATTTCTTCCATTAAAGATAGTTTCTTCACACTATTTTATCATTAAAGTAATTAAGCTCGCATAGAATTTATGGTATTTGTTATTTGTTTCTCAAGCACGAGACAACGTCCTATTAAATATCTCTTAGAATATTTTAATTTTCTAATATTAATATTATTTTTTAGTACTTAGTTATTTATAGAAGTATGACTTTTTTTTATCTTCTAGAAATATAAAAATAACTCTATGGAAGATTTTATTAATGACTAAAAATCCTTAAATTAATAAATATTTTAATTATTTGGGTTTTGTTTCTAAATAATTTGAATAAAAAAACAATTAGTAACACAATTAAGAATAATACGTTATTCTTCAAGAAACATTTGTTTCAGATATTTTAAATACGCACGTAAATTGGATTGATCAAGCTGGCTATCTTTTAGAGCAATTAACTTTTGACCAAGGTCATACTTTGCTGTATTAAATTGTTGGGTGGTATCTTTTTGAATATTCTTTTTGATTTCAATTGCGTTTTGGATGATAGAAAGAGGAAATCCAGCCATTTCTGCAATTTGAATTCCATAGTAGTCATTCTCATCAAACCCTTCTGTTAATTTGTATTTTGGACATAGTCCATGATCGTTCAATACAACTTCCATATGAAATTGACGTACAACATGAGGATATAGTCTTTCTAAGTTGTTTAATTCAGGGAAATGAGAAACAAAAAGGCATGTTGATAAGCTTTTAAGAATGATTTCTTCACTAACAGCCCATGAAATAGAAACACCATCAATAATCCCTGTTCCTCTTCCTAACTCATCAATAAGAATTAAGGAACTGTCATTCATTAATTCAATAATCTCTTTAACTTCTTCCATTTCTTTCATAAATGAGGATTGATTTAATTCTATTGAATCATCAGTAGATAACCTTGATAAGATGTTTGTTAATGGACGTATTGAAGCAGCTTTTGCAGGGATAAAACATCCCATATGACTCAAAATCATTAATAATGCTATTTGTCTAATATAGGTTGATTTTCCTCCCATATTTGGTCCATTAATTAAACAAAAACGAGAAGTATCATCAATATAAGTATCATTAGGAATAAACTGAGAAATAGATGTTTGTAAAATTGGATGTTTTCCTTGTTTGATAATAATTGAACGAGTGTCATTAAATTTTGGTTTACAAATTGTTGAGTTTGTTGATGAGTAAGTAACAAAACAAATGATCATATCCAATACTCCAATCATTTCAGCCATTTTGTTAAGAACGTTGATTCTTTTTTTTAATTCTTCAGACTTTTCTGAGATCATCCCAATTGATAATTTAATAATATCATTTTTGATAGAAAGGAATTTATTATTTAAGGAAATCATTTCTGGTGTATTGACAGAATATTTATTATCAGTTAATTTAACAACTCTACAACATCCTTCAGGAATATTTTGTTTTGTACCTTTGAAAATATAAGAGAATCCTGTTTGTGTAGTTTTTAATATCAACCCGAGAGCTGATGCTTCTTCAGCAGAGGTATGAATTTTTTCCAGTGTTTCTGTAAAAACTTGTTGGGAAACGTCGAGATATGGATTAATATTTTGTTTCATTACAAAACAAATTTTATTCATTGTATTTTTTGAAAGAATTATTGTTGGATTCATAACACTTTCTAGAATTAACTTTAATTCATTAATTTCTGGATCATCTAATATACTTCTCATTGTTGTAATAAGAAGTGGAGCATTTGTGTGAAGTTCAAAACCCTTTTGGAATTGAGGAATTGTATATAATAACTTATATAATTCACACATATTTTTTAAGATTGACTGAAGGGTTGTTGGACGGATAGAATCAATTCTATTTAGTTGAAGAATTGATGTAATGATTTTATCAATGTCAGGGAGTTGTTTAAGAAATTCAATTGAACGATAGTATAATTCTGAATTTCTAAGAAAGAACTCAACACAATTTTGTCTTTCAAGTATTGTTTCAATATCACAGGGGGGTTGCAGGATGTTATCAATTAATGTTTTTCTTCCATTATTTGTTAGTGTTGTATTAATAACAGCAAATAACGATCCTGTTTTCTTTGCATCTAAATTGTTTGTAATTAATTCCAATTGTTGAGCAGTTTGAACATCAATTCTTATTTTATTAGACAGAGGAATGTATTTTCCATATAATGCACTTGGCTGAATAATAAATGCAGACTTTTCAACTTTTTGAATTAAAGCATTAAATGATGCAGCACATAAATATCTTTTTGTTAAGTCCCTTCTAAGTAAATCACAACAACTTCCAACAAATAGTCTTTCTGATAACGTTACACCTTCATTTTCATTAAATGAACTTCTTGGAAGAAAAACAATTTTATTTCTATTTCTTTTAAGAAGTTGAGTTAATTCACTCTTTTCTTGAGTTTTGGAGATAATTATTTGTGTTGGAGAATACATGTTAATAAGGATTAGTGTTTGTATGTATGTGTTTGTGTCTAGGTATTGACATAGTCCAACAGTGTTAGAACCACATTCAAACCAACATACTCCTATTTCTTTTCCTTTTGTTTCACATAGTGCCATAACAATTTCCCTTTCATATAGGCTTTCATTTTCTCTTTTTCTTTTCATCTCAATTTTTAATTAACTACTCTCTTCATCAAAACTTCCTTATTTCTCTTGTTGTCTTTTCGTCACAAATGACAAGAACAAACAATGAATTTTTTGTAATTTTTTTGAATCATAAAAACTTTAAATCATAGAATTATAATAAAAATATAGTTATATTCTTATCACTATGTCTTGGCTGAGAAGTATTTTTAGAGGTTCAATCATATTTAGTTCACATGCAACACATGTTGCAACCAACTAAAGAAGAAGATGTTTTTAATGAATTTAAGGATAATATTGTACTACAGCTTAATGTTCTCAATGCAATAGGTACAGTCATGAAAAAGACTGATAAAAAAGTTTTAAATAAAATTATACCTATGGTTGGTCAGCTCATTGAGTTAACAAAAAAAGAAAAAGAAATAACTCAAGTTGGGCTGAATACTTCAGGTTCATTGTTAGTATTAGAGGAGATTTACCAAACTATGAATGAAGAAAAGAGTAGAGAATATGTCAGTTATATTCAAGAGGTTATGACAATCAAGATGCCTATTACAGGAATGGGATTATATTATATGAGTGAAATCATTAAGTTATATGATAATATTATATTTGTTAATGAAGAAGTTGAGTTATTATTGCTAGAATTTAAACATATGAAAGAAGTTATCAATAAAACAATTGAAACATTTACTGTTTTGTCTACGTTACAAGAAAATAATGAAAGAAGTAAAATAATTGTCCAAGAATTTATTAGCCTTAATGAAGAAATTAAAAAGGAAGAAATAGAGCTAGAAAATAAACCAAATATGATTATTGATAAAATTAGATTAATAATAATGAAGCATTTTAAATATGTCGTTTCCTATTCAAAACTACAGAAAATATTTCTTGTTACTTCACAATTTTTTGCAATTCGTTTAGACAATATTATACAGCGTATTCAAAAGAATAAAAGTAATTTAACTCTAATAGACATTAATGACTTTATCTTTTTAATACAATACTATATTAATTGTATTTCTCTCATTTCATTCTATTATTTTACAAGTCAGTGGAATATTTCATCTTTTTGTAATAAGTTATTTCCATTACTTCAACAAACAATGAAATTAATGACTGACTTACTTCATAAAAGTCATACAACACAAGAGATATTTATATTTCTTGAGAAGTATAAGAATGAATTATTATTTATTTCATTTTCAATAAAATCTATAATAAAAGATATTGTTGAATTAATTCCATCAGTTTCATTTGAAACTTTTAAACATACTGTTAGTGATTTCTTTATGATAGTTGAAGAGATTGATCAACTTAATATTGATACTTCAATTTATGATATTATTGAAAGGATGAAAAAAGTTTCATTAATGCAAAAGAAATTTCAATCCATTATTTCCATGGTTGTTCAATATGATACAAAAGATGTTCATTTTGAGAATAGTATTAATGTTATAAGTCAAATGGTAAATATGATGGGATCAAGAAATACAACCAAAGTAATGGTTCATAACCAAATTAAAAATATCAAACAAAGTATCACCGAAATTATGATTGAATCTTCTCTTTTCATTCCAATATTTTCATTTGGGATAGAAACTCAAAAATTTGCATATCAAAATAATATTGTTTGTATTTTTTCTGAATGTCAACAATGTATGAAATATCTTTCTTCTTTTATTAGAAATAGTAAAGATGGAGGTGTATATCACAACTATGAGCCAATGCAAATGATTTCTTATTTAAAAAATTCTTATTTTCAAAAAAAGTTTTGTATATTTCCATCAGTATCAAAAGAAATTACTATTTTTTTTGATTTATTAGAAACAAGAAAATTTAAAACAATACATGAAATGGTACAATTTGTTTATGAATCTCAAATGGAAATAAGTAATTCATTTACACCTCAAACAGATATGATTCATTATTGTATTAATGAAACTAAAAACAAAATTTCATTATTTTTAAATGAAAGTTTAATTGAAAAATTAGAAGAAATTATTAGTAAAAGTATTATTGTATCAAAAATGTGTCAATGTTTTATTCTTCAAAATCAAACAAATGAAATAACAAAATATCCTTTAAGTATTGAAAAACAAATTAAATCAATTAAAATATTTAGTAAAAGTGGTAACATTTCATTAAAAATTATTAAAGAACCTATTCATGAACTTCAAAAAATTCTTAATTCATTACAGCAGTCATTATATTCTACTCCATTTGAAAGTTTTGGATTAGTTAGTTCACAATGTCATTCATCTGGTTCATCTTCATTTTTTCAATCACTTCATTCAATTTGTTCACAAAAACTTTTTTCAACAGATTCTACAATATCATCAGTAGACTCATGTTGTACAATTACATTAGATTATAGATTTAATGAAATTTTTGTTTTATTAAGAGAATCTTTTAATATTATAACATGTTTTAGAGGAAATGGTAAAAAGAAAATAACAAAAGAAGAATTTGTTAAATTTAAAGAGAAAATCGTTAATTGTACAGAACATTGTTTTATTTTTTTCTTTGACTTAGCTGATACTCAATATAAACAAATAACAACAAATGCAATAGAGGTATTTAAACAATACATTTATTTTATTTCAATTCCAACATTTCCAAAATATTATAATATTGTTTCAGAACATATGGCACCAACATGTTTAAGTTTCTTTTCAAGTATTCTTCGTAGTTTTTATTCAATTCTTTCACAAAAATTATTATCAGTTCGATCAGAAATTGAAAGTTTAGTTCATCATATGGAACCATCACAAGTAATTTTATTTACATTCCAAAAGAAATATAAACCACTTATACATGTGATAGAAGGATACTTAGATTATTTTGTATTATATGAACCAAAAAAGAATATATATCCAATTACTAAATTTATTAAATGGGCATATAAATTACCAACAATGAGTTTTCCTATTGACTTTAAACCACTTTTTATGTTTGATATTGAAAGTATTAAACCAACAAAAGAAATAAATAGTAATTTGTTATTAGAGAAGTTTTTAACAAAAAATACTATAGATGTATTACTTAATTTATATGGATTTGATAATACATTTAGACTATGTCTTCAAGAAGATCAAGAAATAATGGATATTATTTCTATTATTTCATGTTATCAAACATTTATTACAAAATCATCAACCCAATTTGAATTTATAACAAATGAATTAAACTTAAATAGTACATCAATTATTAATGAATTAACAGAAATTCAACAATACGTCAATTTACCAATTTTTGTTCATAAAATAATGTATGGAGTTACTAAAATATTAAAATATATATTTCCTATAAAAAGAGTTATATTTATATTAAGAAAAGAATTAAAGAAATTAATTAATTCATTTTCAAAAGATGAAGAAATTGAAGAAAATGGATTAAAAAATTATTTAATAATAATAAGATATTATTGTTTATTATTAAAATATAATTATATTAATGAAAATTGTAATATTATTAATAAATCACATTATTTAAATATTAATGAATTTATCTCAAATATTTTTGAAATTATTCATTTCTTATTTTGTCAAAGGACTTTTGATACAAGTTGGATTATGTTATTAAAATTTCATATTTCTTTCTTATTTTCAATTCAATTTGAAAAATTAGAGAATTTGATATATCCAGTAATATTTTTTATTATAAAAAATCAAAGTCTTGATGAATTACAGCAACAAGTTATTAATAAAGTAATTATTTCAATTAAACAATTATTAGGAATTGAATTAAAAAATTATGAACCAATTAATTTAGAAGTATTATTAAAATTCTCTCAAACAATTGTAGAACATTACAGTTCAATAGAAAAATTTAATGTTGTTAAAACACTTAATAAATTAAATAAAAAACAAAATAAAGAAGAATTAGATAGTTTAATACTATTATTTTATAAAATTATTTGTGATGAAATGTATTTAAATATTAATAATGAATTATATTATTCTTTAAATAAACTAAGAAAAAAAATAGTCAAATTTTATAATAATTTATTTGAAGAAATAAATTATACAATGTCATTAACAACTCTTATTACTGATTATATTAAGTTAGCACCAATGCAAGTAAAATTCTTATGGTTATGTTTATGTAATGTTCCTTCTTCTTCTTCTCTTTTAGAAATTATTCCTTTAATTAATACAATAAGTTTAATTAGTAATAAATTTCAATCAAGTATAGTTGCATTATATTTACCAACATTAGAAAAAATGATTAAAAATAAAGAGTCAGATGATAAAATTAAACAAATTATTTATATTATTATATCCATTTTATATCAACCATTAGGAAATATTGTAAAAAAATCAATTGAATTTGAATATCATCTTAATTGTTTAAAAATATTAAATGGAAGTGAAAAAATTATTTCATTAATTAGAAAAGAAAAAAGAGGAATTGAAAAGAATATATTTGAAATTAATTGTTATTTACAATTGGCTTATACTATAAATAATACTATAATGAAAAAAGAATTAATTAATAAATTTAGAAAGATTCAAAATGAAGTTTTAACAAACCATATTTTATTTGATCAATCCATTATTCAAAAATTAAATGAAATGAAAGAGATTAGTTTTACATTTGTGTCGAGTGATTTTTTTATTATATTTGATATTCTTCATATTTGTAAATCTTCATTAATGACTAATAAACAATCTTCATTAAAACAGATTTATAGATTAAAGTTAATGTGGTGTGAAATTGAACCATTTACTTGTTTTTTTGAAGGTAATCAAATTCCTTCAATGACTAATACAATATTTTGTAATATAACAATAGAAAATTCAATTAATAAGTTAATTAAACAAGTTATGGATAATAATATAGAACAAATTACTTCATTTAAATATATTTATGGAGTTATTCAATATCTTTTTAGAATAAATGATTTTGCAACAAGACATTTAAAAATAATATTTGATTATTATTCAAATCATGATATTATTGATATTTCTGAAAAAGACTTTAACTTAATTTCTTGTTATTTCTCAATGAAACAAACAGAAAAAATGTTTGTTGATGAAACTGAAGATTATGAAATATCATTATGTCATTTTATTCGTTCATTAATTATTCCAACTTCACTATTAGAATTAAAATCTATTAATCATAAATATAATCAATTTAATGAAATTTATAAATTTTCTTCAATTAATATAATTATTGATTCATACCGTTTTATTAATGTTTTTAAAATGAGTCATTTAACTATTAAAGACCAATTTAATAAAATTATTCATTTTAGTTATGCTTTACATTGTCTTGAAGAAACAATTATTCTCTTTAAAAAACAAACACAAGAAGTATTATTATTAAATATGATATTAAGTGTTATTGATACTTTATATTATCGTATTAATCAAAAAATGGAAATAATTTGTCAATGTAATGAATTTATTGATCTTTTAGAAGAAGAAAAAGTAATTAATATGATATTAACATTAATTTGTAACTATACAAGAATTGTAGAACATTTTATTGTATTAAAAAATATTTGTGGAGATCACTTAATATTACCAGTTCAATTGGATATATCAAGTATAATAAATATTCCCACTTTATTATTTTCATTAGGACAATTAATTATTGGTGGAGTGTCTCGTGGAGTAATGTATAAATGTGTTTGTGTTATTTCAATGGGATTAAAAAATGAAAAATTATGGGAGTATGCAAGAACATTAGGATATAAATCTGCAAAAACAGAATTTACTGATAAATTAATTCCTGATGATGAAGAATTACATATTTTTGAAAAAGTAATTCATAGTCTAATACAATCATTTCATACTCATCAAATCATTAATAAAAATTGTTATTCATTTGAACATGATAATATTATTGGAATAATTCGATTTGCTCTTCTTCAATTATTTTATCAATTTAAAACAAACAAAATGACATTTTTTTATGCATGTTTAAATCAACTATGTGTTTGTTTAATTGGACTTCTTGCTATTGTAATAGAACAAGACCAATCACTAAATACATTAATGACAGAAGTTATGAATTATCATGATTATAGTATTTCATTATTAAATGAAGAAATTGAAATAGATGTAATTGCTTTATTTAAACAAATGCATTTCATTTTAGATAAAGTTTATTGTATTTATTCACCTTCAAATTCTTTTATTTCTGACGAATTAGTTTCATCTCTAATAATTGAAAAATCTTTATTTATATTATATACTCATATAAAAGAAGTTGTTCATTCATTATTATTATCAAATCATTCAATACAAACAATGTCATACTCCAATTATATTTCTTTTATATGTTCATATAATAAAAAACTTTCTATTTTAATCCAAAATTTTATTAATTCGTTCTTTATTTCTTATTATATAAATAACGAAGAAATAGTTATTCATTTAAAGCATCCTATTATTTCTTTAATGCAAGTTCTATCTTCATTTTCTAAAACTACATTATGTCCTTTTCTTCAAGAAAGTACTATCACAATTAGTTCGTTATTATATCAAAATATGATTTCACTTCATTTCTACTTAGACGCATGTTTTATTTTTAGTCTCTTAAATAATTCTTCTGATGACTCTTCTCCTATTATTCGTAGAATGGTTTGTATTTTTGATAAGTTACTTGAAACACTTAATAAATCTACTTTGTTTGAAAACTTTCCTATAAATGAAATTATTTTAATTATTAATACTATTGTTTCAATAACTTCTACTATGTCTTCTTCATTAATTGAAATTCATCAAAGAATAAAAACTATTCTTTCAATTCTTTTAAATTTCATAGAAAATAATTATTTAAATTTTCATTCAAATATTCAAAATCAAACAGAAATTAATATTCATTTAAGTATTGCTCAATATGGTTTGCAACAATTTACTTCCCATTGTACTTGTTTATTAATTTCTCATCTATCTGATGATTCAACAACATTACTTATCTGTACTTATTTACAAATTATTGTTTCTGAAATTATTTCCATTATTTCTTTGTTGAATCATTAAATGTGTTATATTAATTCTATATTTTTTTTATTTCTTTTTCATTGTTTGAAACTGTTCAAAACAATTTAATTTTTTAATACTTTGGTTTTATTCATTAAAAATTATTTTATTTTCCTTGTTTTTCTTTTATCATTTATGTTTCTTAATTTCTTTGGAGATAGTCTTATTTCTATTGATTGTTAATTTTGTATGACTAGCAATGAATTGGTACTATGTTATTCTTCTGTAAACAGTCTTCTTTGGAATATTATTTTATTTATCTGTTTTTTTCTTTTTTTATTTTTTCTTAAGTACAATTCTTTTTTTTTACTCTTCTCAGAATGAATAGATAATATTTTTAATACAAAAGATTTGTTTGATAGTTATTCAAATTGTTACTGTTTACTTAAATTTTATTCAATAAAGTAAAATAGTTAATTCAATGGTAATTCTTTTATTTTATATTATTCTCTGATCACACAATATTAATTACATTTCTATGCTTTAAGAATAGTTATTCATCTACTATTTACTTATTCTTGAATATTTCACCATTAATGAGAAGTGTATTTTTTTTTCTATTCTTCATTATTTTATTTAGATTGAACTAATGTCTTTTTATATTTAATCAATTTATTTATTCTTCATTTAAATATTTATCTCTTCTTTATTTTAATTTTAATGTATATTAAAGATCCTCAATCTTTATTTTCTTATGATATGTTGTTTGTTCATATCATTATAAGCATCATATTACTAATTCATAATTTCATTTAGTCTCAATAACAAATAAATACTTTTTCTTTAATAATACCCATATTAACAAATATATCTCTATCTTAACAACTAAGTAACCCTACCATCTTTATAAATATTTATTCTACTATTATAATAAATGATACCTGAACAATAATAATCACTTCATTCTTGCAGTATTGAGTAATGTGTTTATTAACTAATTCAATCCTCATATTCATATGATAGATAGTGATTCAAATTCATCACTCATTTTGATATTTTATGAGTCGCTTCTGAACGTGCAACATTGTAACATTTTATTCAATACTTTCTATTTATTAACAAATAGAATTGAAGTTGGCTTATTAAAAATAATTCAATAACACCAAATTGAAATTCATTCATAAAGTTATTTTAAAACAATGTATAAATTATTTGCTGATTATGTATAACAAAAGAAATAATCATTAATAAATATGACTAATTGAAGAAAATAATATGTCACAAATAATAATAGTATTATTGAACAACGCCAATAAATTGATATTATTTTTATAAGATAAGCTCATTATTTAAGAAATAAAACAAAGTATTCAATGAATAAATCATAGACTAGTAAATTATTGAAAAATTCTCATTAATTGAATAATAAAGTTTATTTAAATATCAAATTTGGATTTACTTTAAATTAAAATTATTACCACAAATTTGATGAAAGAATGTCTTGATCTTAGTTTTTAGATACTTATTTGAATATGTTTATAAAAATAGTCAAACAGTAATGAAATAGAACATCAAAGAATTTTATAATATATAATCAATCAGGTCCATTAACACTAAATGATACGAACAAATATTATATACATACAATCAAATAATAATACATATTTCAATCAACATTAATTCATTTGTCATATTCATTCTGGTCATTGTAGTATCATAGAATATATAAATATATGATTACAAATAAAAGTATTGAAATTTAATAAATTCTTAATTAAACTGTTAATGGGAGAGAGTAAAATAGAGTTATTTTATTATTTTATTGATAAATTAACGTTGAATAGCAATTAAATATGATAGATCATTACATAATTATCTGTTCATTGTTTTTTAATATAAACTGAGAAAACAAAAGAAGAGAACTGAATAATAGTCTTAAA